>NW_003852448.1:4387317-4424680 GCF_000181295.1 Otolemur garnettii
TGGGCTCACATCGTGGAGTGGGTGAGGATGGGAGTGGGTGATAAGAAGGAGGATAATGCAGGGGGCCTGGGACCCCCAAATGCTGGCAGTACAGCCCATCTATGTCCAGCTGAGGTGTTGTTCCCTGCCCTCCCAGGACAGGTACTGGCCGGGTGCTGTTTGTGTGGCTGGGAGGAAGGTGGGCAGAGCTGAGCTATTAGTCCTGCTGATTTACCCTCTAAGGGGAGTTCTCCCTCAGCCACCCAGCCTCACTCAGCCCCTGCCGACAAGGAGGAAGCGTGGTCGGTCCTCTGGCCTTGGCAGCTGCATCCCAGCACACAAGGCCTGCCTCATATCCCCTTGGCAAGCTGTAGCCAGGTTCTGTGTTTAACTCCGGGTCCTGTGTGCTGGGATGTGACTTCTAGGCATTGGGATAGAACCCCTTCATTAGAAACACACGATTGAGACCCTCCCTCTCACTCCCATTTTCCAGGTTCTTCCTGGCAGGTGCTATGGCCATGCCAGTGGGTTGGCTTATTATGACCCAGCGCACCTGAGGTTGGGGGCACGGGGCTGGCTGCAGCAGGGGAAGGGGGCCATGGCCTCTTACCATACAGCTTGAAGTCTGTTACTGGGGAGAGGGCAGCACCACAGGTGAAGGTTGGCCCCTGGTTCTCTGTCTTGGCGGGCAAAATGCAGGTGCTCAGGTAGCCGCCGTAATCCTAGGAGAGACAGAGCAAGGGCAACCTTGGCACAGGATGCTGGTGACTGAACCCCCATCTTCACAGAGTGTTTTTGTTTTGATTTTCATTTTACAAGTTGTGTAAGGCTGGTAGCAAGAGCTGAGAGCGATGTCCTCCCAGTGCACCCCCTCCCTGGGCTTCCCTGTCTGGTGTGAAGATGTGATGTGACAGCCACTTGGAACTACAGCTGTGGACTGCGCCATGTGCGTGAGGGTTGGGTTGTTCCACTGCACTTCCTGCTGCTGGCTTGACTACAGGGAGGGTGGTGGTCAGTGCCGAGGCGTGGTGTGCCTGGTGGCTCTGCCCTGTCCCGTGCATCCTGTGCTGGCATAAGGCCCTCAGTCCCTACACTGCCCTGAGCCACTTGCAGGGAGCCACCCCGAGGAAGCAATGCCCCACCTGCAGCGGCCTCAGCGCCTGCAGAGCTGGGCTCAGGGATGCTGCGGACTCCCAAGGAGATGTCCCACAGGGAACCAGGACCCAGCACAGGGACTTCATTCTTGTGTGTGTGGGAGAGACACTGTGTGTGTACATGTGGAAATGTGTGTGAGCATTTGTATGTACATGTGTGAGCATGTGTGTCACTGTGTGTCCGTGTGTGAGCGTGTGACTGTGTGTGTGTGAGCATGTGTGTCACTGTGTGTGTGAGTGTGTGACTGTGTGTGCATGTGTGAGCATTTGTGTGTACATGTGTGAGCATGCGTATCACTGTGTGTCCGTGTGTGAGTGTCCGTGTGTGAGCGTGTGACTGTGCATGTGTGAGCATTTGTGTGTACATGTGTGAGCATGCGTGTCACTGTGTGCCCGTGTGTGAGCATGTGACTGTGTGTGTGTGAGCATGTGTGTCACTGTGTGTGTGTGAGCGTGTGACTGTGTGTGTGTGAGCATTTGTGTGAACATGTGTGAGCATGCGTGTCACTGTGTGTAAGTGTGTGAGCATGTGTCTGTGTGTACGTGTGTGAGCATGTGTATGACTGTGTGTACATGTGTGAGAGTGTGACTGTGTGTGCATGTGTGAGCATGTGTATGACTGTGTTTACGTGTGTGAGCATGTGACTGTGGGACATATGTGAGCATGCATGTGACTATGTATGTGTGTGAGCATGTCACTGTGTGTGCGTGTGTGAGCATGCATGTGACTGTATGTACATGTGTGACTGTGTGCATGTGTGAGCATGCATGTGACTGTATGTACATGTGTGACTGCATGTGTGAGCATGCGTGTGACTATGTGTACATGTGTGACTGTGCGTGTGTGAGCATGCATGTGACTGTGTACATGTGTGACTGTGTGCGTGTGTGAGCATGCGTGTGACTGTGTGTACGTGTGTGAACATGCATGTGACTGTGACACCGGAGGGCCAGGACGCAGTGCAGGTGTCCTCTTTGCCCAAGACTCTCATGGCGGCAGATGGGCTGTGTGCGGGGCTCTGTGACCCCCTGGTCTACTTAGGGGATGAGAAGAGGAAGTGTGGGGTACGGGGACGGCCACTAGGTACTGATCCTGGAGCAACAAAATTACACGGCCTATGACACTCCATCTAAAGCGAGGTCACAAAACAAAGCACACCTCACACTACTTGACAGGGGCATGAGGATCTAGTAGGGCAGAGTCGTGGCACAGAGACAATAGCAGGATGCCTGGCCACCCCTTCTGGAGGGTCTCAGAGAAGGAGGTGTGTGGGCTGTGCTCTAAGGGGCACACAGGCCCCTTTCTGCAGCACCCTTGCTGCCTGTGCTGCTGAGCCAACTCTCGTGGAGACTCTGTCCGCTGCCCAGTCATCCTACACCCTAGCAAGTCCGTAGGGGACCCGAGTGGGTGCAGCTGTGCTAAGGCACAGAAGGAGCCCACACTCTCAGGATTGGCATCCATGTGACTTAGGCAGAGTGGAGGCTGGAAAAGTATTGGCCACAGCCCAGCCCCCCTGCAGCTTTGGGAGAAAGGCGATTGGGATCCTGACAGAGCTCTCCAACAAGGACCTGGCTCCTCCCTTCTTTCTTTCTAGACAATGTACAAAGAAACTTTGATAAATGAGCTGGTCAAACAGGAGCAAGTTGGTTCTCCTGGGAAACCACAGCATTGTCCACTGGAGAACTTGAGAGGAAATTTATCTCCCATTACTGGAATCACCAAACAGCTGGCTCCTTACTCTTATAAAAATAACCACCTGTGATGGGAATGGGGGGAGTGGAGGAGAGGGAAGGTTGGGGGCACAGTGTATGGTACACCTCTTGGAAGCAGCACAGAATTACAAGAGAGACTATCTAACAAATACAATCAGCATAACCTAATTCTTTGTACCCTCAATGAATCCCCCACCTCCAATATAACTACCTATGCACCACCCGACCAGGGATGTTCCTGTAAATCAGGACAGGTCTGGGGATGATGCAGTGGCAGGCTCCTGACACAGGGGTGTTCAGAGAGGAGGCAGCAGGGACTCACCTTCCCGAAGACGGCCACGCGGGTCCTGTCAATGTACTGCTCCTTCAGCATGGTCCTGCATGGCCAGAGAGGAGAGGGGTTCAGTGCGTGGCAGGTAGTGTTCTGTCCCCCTGGGGACCAGAGCAATTTTTCCAAGCATTTCAAGTGCAAACCCCCCCTTTCAAATACAAAGCAATCTTGGAATTCTAATAATTGTTCTCTGCTTTTATTTATTTAGAAAAAGTTGCTGTGAATGTATGTTCAGGTGAACTCTTACAGCACCCTGGCAGTAACTCCACAGAAGCTCTGGGCACATGGCACTTAGCTTCAGGGATCCCAGGCCCCCGCCTGCTGCTCTAGCTCAGCACTTGATACACCTGCTACAAGGGAGGTGAGCGCTGAGAAAGCAGAGAAACGACAACCAAGCTGGAGAATATGGAAGAAAGTCCTGGACAAAATAGCCAATGGGTCCAGGGTGGTGGCCTCTGGGGAGCGATGGGTGGGGGAGGCAGGGACGGGCAAGGGAACCTGCCGTTACGTTCAGATTGTGTCCCTGCAAGTGAGATCTGCCTAGTCCTCAGCCTAACACCTGAGAATGTGACGCGTGTGGAAACAGGGACCCCTGCAGGTGTCGCTTGCTAAGGTCAGACAAGGTCATCCCGGAATACAGGTGCCCTAATCCAACATGACTGGGTCCTTATGAGAGAAGAGCGAGACACAGAAAGATGCCGAGTGGACACGGGGCATTGGGGTGATCTGTCCACAAGCCCAGAACACCAAAAACAGCCGGCAAACATGAGACAGGGAAGAGATGTGAAGGGTCCTCCCTGCAGCTTACAGAGGGGACAGGGCCTGCCATAGCACAGCTTTGGTCTTCTGCTGCTGGAGAACTAATACTTTTGCTTTTTAAAAACATGGCACAGGCATTAAAGAATGGCCCAGAAGGCTTCAAATGATGCCCACGGGCCTGGGATATGGAGGGGCGTGCACACTAAGAAACTTGGCTGGGAGCACAATGGAAGTCCTGGGCTCTGTTCCAAAATCTGAAATTTTGATTCCTGTCTGCTCCTAATGGGCAGTGGAACCCCAGGGTCAAGGAGAGTAGATTTCACCTGCTCAAACCCTGGGGCGCTTTTTGTTACGGGCGATGGTCTGAGGAGAGCAGCGCCTAGGAGTACCGTGGAGGGCACCATCCTTCTTCAGCACCAAGTTCAGCCCGTGCTGTGCTGGGGCTGCAGAGGGGCCAGAGCAAGGCCTTGGAGAGACACTATGCTCAGCCCCTGAGGTGTGTGCTCTCTGTGGGGGAGGCAGGAGGACACATGGGATAGCATGGTAACATTGTTAACTGTCCCCAGACAGCCACTGATGAGCAGTGGAGATGCAGCCAGGAAGAAGAGGCACAGAGTCCTGGGCTGGGCTGGGACAGGGGAGAACCCTGGGGAAGGGAGGCCACAAAGACTGCAGGGGCCAACAGGGCCACGCGTGAGCATGGCATGTGGGGGCACAGGAGTCTGCTGTGGAATGACAGCATGGGTGCTGCAGTGCTGTCTTTCCCTCCATGAGAACCTGTGGCAGGGCTGCGGTTGGCTGCCCCACGGTGGCATCCCTGCTGTGCTGAGCTCTCCCTGCCCAGGCAGCGGTGGGCCTGGCCACATCCACCTGACACAGGAGCCTCCAGCAGGCACGCCGGCCTTTGGGCTCGACACAAGCTCTCCTTCCACGGCTGTCCCTCCTGCTGGAGTCAGACCCCACTGCGGTCCTTCCGGCAGGGGCAGATCCCCCCACTGTCCCTCTCACTAGCTGCACAGACACCCTCCCTCTGCATGCCTAATTCCATCTTGGCATCCACCTCGCGGGGACCCAAGCTGACACAGGTGTCCTGGGACAACACTGCTGTTTCTGGCACCCTGGGACGGGAGGAGCCCACAGCTGGAAGGCTCAGCGAGAAATGGAGAGCCAGGGAGAGAGATGGGATCTCCAAGTGTGTTCTGCTGGCAGGGGTGGGCATAGAGATCACTGTTCCCCCCAGCCGCCCAGGTGGAAGCCTGCATGTGGTCAATGTCTCCTCCCACCAGGTCTCGTGGGCTCTGCCTCAGAACCGGCTCCTTTGCCACTCCAGTCTCCACCCTCCAGACACAAGTGCCTACTGCCAGCCAGCCGCTGCCATCCTGCTAAACAGTGACATGGGGCTGACCAGGTCTGTGTCCCCATGCTGGCCAAGTTGCTAGATGAGCTGCGTGATCTGAGAACTTTGTAATAAATGCACGAGTAGCCCCACCTCTGGGGAAGTCCAGCGTGCGGGCACTTGCTCAGGCCTCTGCTCTCCATTTCACCCTCCTCTTCCTTGGTGCACAAGAGCTGGCTCTTCCTGCTCCCCTTGGGTCATTCTTGGTGTGTCTGTGCCTCCCGGGCATGGCTGCACGAGCAGCCAGCGGCTCCTTGGCTGTCGGGTCTCAGCTGGGCAGGGCCCCTGGGAGCCAGTGGGAGCCCAGAGGGAGGGAGGCCCCAGCCTGGCCCTGGCTCCTGCCCTGCCCACAAGGGCTCCCTCCTCAGCTCCTGCCTACACCACAGCAGCCCTCCAGGCTCCTGCCCCTGCCCACACCTTTGAAGCCCTCCAGGCTCCTGCCTCTGCCCACGCCTTTGTAAACGTGCACTTTGTTCATCTCGCCTCATATTAGGGTTTGAACATTTTTTGCTGGGACTGCTGCAGCGCCACCAGAATTTGGGTTCTGAGAGAGGAGGTTGACCTTGTCAGCCCCTGGCTTCTGGGGGCATCTCCCGGTCCTCTGCTGCCTACAGGATGGCAGGAAACTTGAGGTGACGTGGAAAGTGTCTCACATGGATCCCATCCTCCTCTGCCCCCACCCCAGCCCTGCACGGTCCTCCTGGCTCTCACCTCATCCCTGCTCCAACCCAGTCCTTCCTCCCCTTCACTCACCCCTGCCCCTCCCCGGTCCTGGTCCTCCCCTTTCTGCCTTCACCCCTCCTCTCCCTGGTATTCCCCTCTCTACAGAGACTCCCCTTTCTCTCTGGTCCCCCCTCTACTCACCTCTGCCCCTACATAGTCTCCCCCCCCTCCCTTCACCTCTCCCTCTCCCTGATCCCCGATCCCCCCACTGGCCTCTTTTCCTCCCTGGCTCTTCCTCCTCTTCACTCCCTCTGCCCCTCCCTGTCCCCTTCATTCTGTGCTTCTCAGTGGACCCCACATGGGCTATGTCTGTCCCTAGACCTTCGTTCACCATATTTTCTCATGAAATGGCATCTCTGACTTTCCATCTGGCAAGTCTGAATTCACCCTTTGGGTCTGGACCCAAGGCCACCTTCTCCCTGAGACCCTGTGGAGTGTGAGCTTATGCAGGGTGTGCTCCAGGTGCTGGTGTGGTCCCGCCCTGTGGGAGGGTTTACACGGCTGCCTGCCCTTCAAGGGGACTTGGCTCAGCTTAGCCGGTGGGAGAAGGGCTCCCAGGAGGATTTGGGACAGAGGAAGCCCCTGGAAGGTGCTGAGAGCTCTGGGTGCTTAGAGTGATACCTGGCCTTGTGATCCCCAAACTTCAGATAAAATGGGGCTGGATGAAAACACAGACCCAGCTCTTAAAGAAGACTTGAGCCATTTTCTGTGCTTGCAACACTGGGTCTCGGCTTCCTACGAAAGGCCGCACCCTCGTGATGGCTCCAGGCTCTGCCAGTGCTCACACACTCCGGCTCCTGTGAGCCCCGGGGGCACAAGCCTTGACATATTGACTGCCTCTCTGAACAGGCCCTGCCTTGGTTTTGAACAGATGGCTGGGCCGATTCTTTATTTTTAGAAACTGACGTTTTGTGTGAAATAGCTTTTCCCTTGTTCCTGTGCTCTGAGGGAGACACTGGACTCAGCCACGTGCCACAGGTGAGCCTGAAGGATGCCGTGACCTTCCAACTGGGCGCTGAAGGTGGGAGGCCTTGGACCTCTGGGAGGACAAGGACCAGGTGGGGTCAGGACAGAGCAGGACAGGGCAGGAAAAAGCCACAGACACATGAACAGGAGGTGAGAAGAGCCTCATACAGCCCCTCGTGGAGGCCCAGCCCACTGCATAGCCCGTTGGGACCATCTTCCTCCTCCAGGGGTCCCCTGTAGCTAGCAGCCACCTGTCTGATCTCCTTCTAAACTTAACCCAAGTGTTTACTTAACACCCGTGTCCTGTGTGGCTGACCCCACACACACCAGGCTCAGGTGGACCCTTCAGTTTCAGGGTGACCCTGTACTTCTCTTGCCAGTGGGGAGGGGGCGTCCTGGGTTCCCGGCTCTGGACTGGGCAGGGCAGAGCCAGGAAGACAGAGGACAGGCTTGCTGTCTGCTTCCAGGGAGACTCTTCCCTTCCTTTCTGGAAGTTTCTGAAAGTGGTTCCCGCCCCAACCTGTTGGACATGAACAAAAAGCATAGAGCCAGGTGTGATGACAGCCATAGGGTGAGCAAAGGGACAGTCAGCTTGGGGTAAGGCCACTGTGGCTGGCTGGACAGACAGGCGGGGAGGCTGAGTCTTTGGGACATTGTTGCTGTCTGGATCTATCAACCCTGAGGTCCCAGCCCTGGGGACTTTCAGAGCCAACACAGTCCTTTATTTTTATGCACATTTGCGATTACGTGTGTGGTGGTGTTGATGTCAAGCAGAGGCAGCTACAGACACACCTTCCCTGACTGAGTCTTCAGAGTTTCTCCCCATGTCTTCTGCAACACACACAGGGCTGATGGTGTCACTCTGTCCCTGCCAGGGGCTTACAGCTCCCTAGAGGAGCAGAGGAGGCCGTCCGTCCGTCCATCCATCTATCCATCCAGCCAGCCACTCACTCACGGTTACATCCTTTTAAAATCACATACTGAGCACACACCATGTGACCTCAACCTTTTTAAAAACAAGAGAAAAATGTTATGAAAAAGTCAGTAATGTAAAATATTTTAAATCTGCAAAGTACACTGGCATGACAGGAAGCGGAGAGGAGGCAAGCCCTCGCGGGGTCCTGCAGCAGCCAGAGGAGTCCCTGTGGGTTCTGCATTCTACCTGGGCAGGCCCATGCCCGGCCTCCCACACCCTGTTCACAGCAAGGACGAGGACGGCCATCGTCACCATGGGAACCCGGTCCGTTCTTGCCCTTCTCATCCTTCCAGGGGCCCGAGTCTGTGACATGTCTCAGGGTGAAGGAGGGGTGGGCTCTGCCGTCCTCTGTGCCCTGAGACTATGGAAACTACATTTCTTTCTACAAAGTAAGGCTGAGGCCAGCTGCAGCCCAGCACTGGCTCTTGAGGGCTTTGTTTTTTATTTCCAGTGCAACAATAAAATTCAAAACATAATTTTGAGCATCTGCCCCTGGGCATTAATAACTTTCTGTTCCTGGTAGTGCCTGGATGGTCCTGCTGACCAGGACAGGGAGATGTGAAGGGATGGGGCCAGTTTATTCAGGGCAGAGAGGGCATTTCTGATCTCCTGCATGAGCATGGCGCTTCTTCTCAGTAATGGGGGACACCCTGCACAAACTCACACCCACTCACACTTCTTCTCTCAGCCCAGCCTTCCTCGCCACCTGCTCTCCCGTACCCCTGTGAGCACTGGCCCAGGTCAGCACCCGGCACAATGCAGCCTAGCTCACTCCGCTCACAGTTGCTGTGTTCACTGATTCAAGAAATATTCCACTCATATGAACATCTGAGAGAAAATATTGCCTGGAAACACACTTTGGCGTTGCCCACGAGGTTTCAAGTGTGAGCAAGTTACCTGAAAGTTGCAAGCAGGGACAGAGAGCCTTGTGCCTGCCCCACACCCGCACTTACCGCACTGCCTCTGTCTGGTCCTTCTCCTCCAGCGAGCCCAGCCGCCGCCTCACTTCGTGCAGGAGCTTGGTTCCCTGGAAGCCGCTGCCCCGGCCATCGCACTTGACCACCACGGCGCCGTGGCTGCTCACCATCACCGTCTCCCAGCTCACCTTGAACCTCTCGTCCACGCTCTGGCTCCCCGGGGCACCATCCCTGAAGAAGAGAGCCTGGGCCTCAGCGTTCTGGTTCTTCACCCTGCCTCCACGCCCAGTGCTACTGCCTAGGACTGTGTCAGGGATCATCCACGCCTGTGGGCAAGGAGGGAGAGGAGGACCACAAGGGCTCAAAGACCCTAGGCCACCCGCCGCCCCCAACACGCTGCCCCTCACAGCAGCCATCAGAGGACACTTATTTGGTGAGGGAAACAATAAAATCCTCCCAGCCACCTGGGAGGTGCCACCCTCTGTGGCAGACTGCTGCTGCCCTTCCTAGTCCCAGACACAGTGTGCCTCTCAGCCCCTACCACGCAGGTGACAATATGGTGGCACTTGAGCATCACCTCTGCTTGGAAGACATGATCTTCCTTGGGCTAAGTTAGCAGAAACTGCACACCTACTATTAGGGGTGGCTTCCCTGCCTCCCTGGCGTCTCCTGGGCAGGGCCTGCAGAACCCACCTCCTCCCACTGCTTCCCACAGGGAAGCATTTACATCACAGGCATGGGCTAGGACCACAAACACAGCTGCTTTTGACATGGGACTGGTTGTTAAATGTTTACCAGCATACTACGGGCACCTGAGAGATTTTTAAATTATTTTTCCTTTTGGTGGAAAAGAACGAAGAGGGGAAGCTTTCAGAGGAGAAAGCCAGCACCTGCTCCAGCCTGTCCCCTAGTAATTGCAACAGAGAGAATTCACTGAGGCCACCTGCAGACCCTCTTCTCCAAGGAGATGACAGCTCAGACCGCCCTCCAGCCACCAGGGCTTTCTGCCAAGGTCTGAGGGAGTGCAGGGAGGTGTGGGGTCCATGCAGGGCAGTGTGGGACACAGACAGTCAGGTGTGGGGTGCAGGTAAGGCTATGTGGGGTGCAGGGCAGGGGGACAATGTCTGAGTAATGCATGTGGGGGCTTCTGTGTTAAAGGAGCCTGGTCACATCATGATGTAGTTCTATGACAAGTGTGTGTGGGTTTTTGATTCTTTTCTTTTGAAACAAGTGTCTCCTGGTATATTTCCTTTGGAGTCCTGGGCTCCCCAAATCTTCTCACCGTCACAGTAGAAGACATAGCAAGAAACAAACAAGTAAAAGGATGTGCCGTGCAGGGAAGCTGTCGAGGCGCAGAGCTGACCAGGTGCAGAGCAGACCAGGTGCAGAGCAGTGAATCCACATGGCCTGCCTGACCCATAAGCTGACCAGGTGCAGAGCTGACCAGGTGTAGAGCTGACTAGGTGGAGAGCTGACCAGGTGCATAGCTGACCAGGTGTAGAGCTGACCAGGTGCAGAGCTGACCAGGTACAGAGCTGACCAGGTGCAGAGCTGACCAGGTACAGAGCTGACCAGGTGCAGACCTGACATGGCACAGAGCTGACCAGGTGCAGAGCTGACATGGCACAGAGCTGACCAGGTGCAGAGCTGACCAGGTGCAGAGCTGATATGGCACAGAGCTGACTAGGTGCAGAGCTGACCAGGTGCAGAGCTGACATGGCACAGAGCTGACCAGGTGCAGAGCAGTGAATCCACATGGCCTGCCTGACCCATAAACTGACCAGGTGCAGAGCTGACCAGGTGCAGAGCTGACCAGGTACAGAGCTGACCAGGAGCAGATCTGACAAGGCGCAGAGCGGACCAGGTGCAGAGAAGTGAATCCACATGGCCTGCCTGACCTGTAAGCTGACCAGGTGCAGGGCTGACCAGGGGCAGAGCTGATGAGGCACAGAGCTGACCAGGTGCAGAGAAGTGAATCCACATGGCCTGTCTGACCCATAAGCTGACCAGGTACAGAGCTGATCAAGTGCAGAGCAGTGAGTCCACATGACCTGCCTGTCCCATAAGCTGACCAGGTGCAGAGTTGACCAGGTACAGAGCTGACCAGGTGCAGAGCAGTAAATCCACATGGCCTGCCTGACCCATAAGCTGACCAGGTACGCAGCTGACCAGGTACAGAGCTGACCAGGTACAGAGCTGACCAGGTGCAGAGCAGTGAATCCACATGGCCTGCCTGACCTGTAAGCTGACCAGGTACAGAGCTGACCAGGTGCAGAGCAGTGAATCCACATGGCCTGCCTGACCCGTAAGCTGACCAGGTGCAGAGTTGACCAGGTACAGAGCTGACCAGGTGCAGAGCAGTGAATCCACATGGCCTGCCTGACCTGTAAGCTGACCAGGTACAGAGCTGACCAGGTACAGAGCTGTCCAGGTGCAGAGCTGACCAGGTACAGAGCTGACATGGCACAGAGCTGACCAGGTGCAGAGCAGTGAATCCACATGGCCTGCCTGACCCGTAAGCTGACCAGGTATGCAGCTGACCAGGTGCAGAGCAGTGAATCCACATGGCCTGCCTGACCCATAAGCTGACCAGGTACGCAGCTGACCAGGTACAGAGCTGGCCAGGTACAGAGCTGACCAGGTGCAGAGCAGTGAATCCACATGGCCTTCCTGACCCATAAGCTGAACAGGTGCACAGCTGACCAGGTGCAGAGCTGACCAGGTGCAGAGCAGTGAATCCACATGGCCTGCCTGACCCGTAAGCTGACCAGGTGCACAGCTGACCAGGTACAGAGCTGGCCAGGTACAGAGCCGAGCAGGTGCAGAGCAGTGAATCCACATGGCCTGCCTGACCCGTAAGTTGACCAAGGGCAGAGTTGACCAGGTGCAGAGCTGATGAGGTGCAGAGCTGACCAGGTGCAGAGCAGTGAGTCCACATGGACTGCCTGACCCGTAAGCTGACGAGGTGCAGAGCTGACCAGGTGCAGAGCTGTCCAGGTACAGAGCTGATGAGGCGCAGAGCTGGCCAGATGCAGAGCTGACCAGGTGCAGAGCAGTGAGTCCACACGGCCTGCCTGACCCTGACCCCAGTGGGGCCCAGCCACCTCCCTCCTGAAGTGTCCACTTTCACCTCTGAACGGAAAGCCAATTGCTCTGTAAATTGAGAAGCTTTTTGAGATTTCTTTTAAGCTTGCACAGAAAACCCATGTACAGGGGAAAGAAGCTGTGAAACCGTCAGCATCTTAGAAAGTGGTGAAAATCTGGATTAGCTAGAGAAGGGGGCAGGGTGGAAAACGTGTGTGTGCAAACGTGAGTGTTTGTATACATGGAGGGGATGTGTGTGTGAGCCTGTGGGTGTGTGCAGGGGTGTGTGTTCATGGAGGGGAAGTTGTGCATGTGTGTGTGAGCCTGTGTGTGCAGGTGACTGTGAGTGTGGTCGCTGGAAAATTGTTAAACCCATCCAGATATGGAGGTAACTGGGTTAACTGCAAAGCGGAATCAGATATTGGAATCTATGCCTAAGGGCATCTTTACAAAGAAGGCTTTTGTTACTTAGGGACTAGGCCCTTAAGAAGGAAGCAGGGCTAGACCAGTGATGCTATGGGAGCTCTCTTGTGGAGTGGCTTTTCTCAGGGGTCCCCTCTGCTGTTCCTCACACACTCTCTACAGACCTCTGGTCCTGCCTGACCCCTTTCAGGGATGTCTGGGGAGGATGGAGAGCCTCCTGCCCCCTGGGTCTTGAAGAAAAGCCCAGGAGGGAAACAGGACATTTGTTGTACTGTCTGGGTGGTGTCTTCCTCTGAAATGCTCTGTGTCCCATGTGCACACACCTGGACGCTTGTCCTTGTTCAGGGCTACTAGGGGGCATTTGAGAAACTTGGTGGAGGACACTGCCAGGCTTCCAGCAACTTGATGCTCTCAGAGGTGTTTACAAGCACCTGAAAAATTGCTCTCAAATCTGAACCAGGGGCTTGCTATTCACATGAGGAAGAGCAGAAATGATTCTTTATTGGCAAAGAAATGGTGCTCAGGCAGGATCTGGGGATGCAGGTCAGGCTTCCATTCAGGTAACCGTGAGGTGTGGGGGGGCCTGGATCTCTCGAGCGGGCTCGGCATGCAGGTGCCCTCTGACCTACTAGATCAGCTTTCATGACTGTCCCTGAACCCCTTTGTCAGCATCCTGCAGACCCCCAGAGACTCATGGTTGCCGTAGCAGCCTGCCTCGGCCAGACTAGGAGGGGCTGTGGCCACCTGCTTTCCTGTAACCTCAGGGGTCTCCAAGCGTAACGGAAAGACCCTGACATTTGCCAAAGGGCTAAATTGTCTTAAGCTTTTAGTCTGCAGCAATATCATTTCTCCTACGTGTCCTTTTTTAAGTGTTTGATGTCCATTCACCCGGGTGTCTTTGAGCCCAGAGCAAGCAGGCAGGATGCCGGATACTTACACCACCAGGAGCAGAGGGTAGTGGGCTGTGTCTGTGAAGGTCGCTGGCTTCAGGATCTGCATGGGCAGGTCTAGGGAGAGGCCAAAAATAGCAGCCAGTTAGAGGGCAACTAGGGCCTAAGGGGAGGATGGGGTAATCCCCATGCAGCCTCAGGAGTGCCGGCGGTGACTGTGGGGTGCAGGGAGCTGGGGGGCATGGGAGGAAGCCCACAAACTCAGGCTGGCCTAGAGTTTCCCCGCAGTGACTCCAGTTTGCTACGTGACTTTGAGCAAGTCATCCCACCAGCACAAAGTGTCTGAAGCCTAAACTTCATCTTGCACGTGGAATGCATCGAAAAACAGGACTGCCTGGAGCCCGCCACCTGCTGGCAGCACAATTCCAGGCAGGAAGAAGTGCAGCCTGAGGGTGCCAGGCTGGCCCTTGCAAGGCACAGTGACTTCACAGTGTCTGTGACATAGCTGGGGACTGGATGGGAAGGGACAGAGAGGTGGGGACCCGCGACAGGCCTGACTGTGCTGCAGTCACAACCAGGGCACTGGGGGTGGACCTGAGGCCACGGGGGAGTAGGCACCAAGTCTCATGCAGCATGGGCCCAGCTTCTCCTGCCCTCCCCACAAACCTTCCAGCCTGTCTCAGATTTTATTTACTGATGTTACAACAAAGATTACCAAAGGCACCGCAATTAAATTGGAATTAGTGGCTTTTTAGTACAATTACTCCGCAGACACACCCAGCTGGGGCAGTTGCTGGGAGCCTGCTCTGACCCCTCTTCTGAGGAGGGACTCAAGCAGAATGTTAATGGCTTGCAAATTGGATCAATGTCCCAGGGACTGGCAGCGAGGAGGGCCTTGACTTCATCATTTGAATATCCATAAAACATGGTCTGGGCTGTGAGCTGCCACTGAAAGGCCCACGGGCAGGCCTTGGAAACCAGGTTCTGACTGGCTGCAGGCTTTCAGGGGAGCCCTTTGGGAAGACTTCTTAGTTTTCTAAAAAATAACTTCAGCCTCTGGTAGCGGGAAAATTAAAAAAATAAAATACCACCAGGAGGCTCGGCACCTGTAGCACAGTGGTTTCGGCGCCAGCCACATACACTGACTGGGGCTCAAACCAAGCCCCCAGGCCAGCTAAACAACAATGACAACTGCAAACAAAAAATAGCCAGGTGTTGTGGGGGCACCTGTGGCCGCAGCTACTCTGGAGGCTGAGGCAAGAGAATCGCTTAAGCCCAAGAGTCTGAGGTTCCTGAGAGCTGTGATGCCATGACACTCTACTGAGAGTGACATAGTGAGACTCTGTCTCAAAAAAAAAAAAAACGCTCCAAAATAAAAAAGAAAACACCACCAGGGTGGTGGGGTCCACGTCTTTCAGATTTTCTGCGACCCCCCAATGGGGTGTCCTTCCAACACTGGCCCCTGCATTAAAGGTTGTGCTCATCACCTCTCAGGACAGCCTGTACGGAGAAGAAGGGTGGCGAGGGAAGGACCACCACGACTCGCTTCTGAGGGTCTCGGCTGCAGAGAGGAGGGGTGACATTCACGCCAGGTTGCGAGCTGGGCACGTGGGAGGAAAGGAACAGGAGAGCCAGTCTGGGGGCTCGGAGGGATCTGCTGGTCTTGCTTTTGGGGGCCTGGCCTCCAGGAAGGAGCAGTGAGGATGTTGTGAGAGGTGGTACGATGGGCAGGGTGACCACACATTTCTTGGCTGGAGCAGATTGTCACAGCTCTATTTATGGTTTTCTTGGTATAATTCCCCCCTCCATGTTCATTTCCTTCACCATCTCTGCCTCCAAGGGGTCTGCGCTTGTGTGGGGTGGGGTTCAAATCTTGCCACATCTCGACTTTTCTGACACCCCACAGGAGAACAGGGAACCACCTGTACTCCAGCAATGTCTGGAGAAATTCTGACAGGGCGTGACTGCTGATGCCAAGGGGTGGGGCCAGGATTTGTCCTTGAGGGCCTGTGCGGCTGCAGAGATGGTACAGTGAGCATGGGGTGGATGGTGAGGGTCCTTCAGCAGAGTTCAGCCCAGGCTCCCTGAAGACTGGGACTCGAGGGAGCCCTCCTGACATGTCTGGGTGAATTGCGGTTATTCTGGGCTGAGCCCCTCAGCTGGCCGCTCACTGTACTCTCTCTCCTCTTCTCTGCCAACCTAACGCGACTCTAGGGAGCCAGTCCAGTCCCATAGTCCATGCAATCACAGCGTGGCATGGCCCCTTGGCACATTCTGGCCTAGCTCCAGGGCTGTTTGCTTCTGCGAGGCAGGAGGCGGCTACACGTGTGCACTGCGTGGGGGAGTCTGTTTCTGTCTCATGGGCTTGTTGGGCAGCTGTGTCTTCTCTGAGCTGCTGAGCGCAGGGGAGCTGGCTAATCCTCCAGGGCCCCAGCCCCAGGTGACAAGCTACTGCGTTCCTGCAGGGTAGGGGCAGGCAAAGGGCCCCCAGAGATGGTGCAGGGTTAGCAAACACGGTGAGCAGCTCCTATGGCTCCGTGTTCCTTCTGCTTCTCAGTCTCAACACTTTCCCCAGAGCCCCACAGCCTTCTCTTCCTCTTCGGCACAAAGTACCAGACATTCCCACAGGAGGCAAAAGCTACTTACAGCCCCAGAGATGACAGGGAAGTGGCGTCTGAGCAGGGGACTCAAAGGCATCTTCAACCAACACAAGTGAAGAGGTGCCATGTGTGAACATATTCTAGGGAGAGTCCTGGGGGAGCAGCAAGCTCTGCTGTGGCCATTTCACATTTGGAGTGTTAGGGGGTCAATTTCTGTGGGGCGTTAGGAAACTACTGCCTGGCTGACTTGGGGGCCCTGCACAGAGGTGAGCTGAGGCAGTGGGACTCTCCCTCCCTCCTGAGATGGGCATCCAAGGCCAGTCACCCCGCTGGGGCTTTGGTGCCCCCAGTGTCTGGCACATAGTCAGTGCCTAGAAAAGCTTACTACATGGTGGAACAGTTGAAGAGAAAGATGGACACAGGCAAAGACAGCAGAGTGACAGATGTTTCTTAGGCTAACACACACACAAATCCCCCATCGTGTGAATTCTGGGGTAAGCATGACCCGGCATCAGTCCAGAATCCACGTTCAGAGGGAAGCTGATGACAGTGTGGGCGACACATGGCACAGAAAGGGGGTTCCAGAAGGAGGAGGTTTCCCTGCACGGTGTCGGGACACGCTCAGCAAAGGAGAAAGGTTAGTCAGAGAGGAGAAGATCCTGCAACCTATCTTTTTGGTTTGTCACTGGAGTATCATGGTTCTGAATGCAATAAGCTCAGAGCAGATGAGCCGGCAGGCAAGGAGACTGCCTGTGTGGTGCTGGGCTGTGTAATTTTGGGGCTGTGTGATGCTGGGGCCATGTGGTGCTGGGCTGTGTAATTTTGGGGCTGTGTGGTGCTGGGACCACGTGGTGCTGGGCTGTGTGATTCTGGAGCCTGTGTGGTGCTGGGGCCACGTGGTGCTGGGGCCATGTGGTGCTGGGGCTGTGTGGTGCTGGGGCTGTGTGGTGCTGGGCTGTGTGATTCTGGGGCCCATGTGATGCTGGGGCCACGTGGTGATGGGCTGTGTGATTCTGGGGCCACATGGTGCTGGGCTGTGTGATTCTGGGGCCCATGTGGTGCTGGGACCACGTGGTGGTGGGGCTGTGTGGTGCTGGGGCTGTGTGGTGCTGGGCTGTGTGATTCTGGGGCCCATGTGGTGCTGGGACCACGTGGTGGTGGGGCTGTGTGGTTCTGGGGCCTGTGTGGTGCTGGGACCACATGGTGCTGGGCTGTGTGATTCTGGGGCCCATGTGGTGCTGGGACCACGTGGTGGTGGGGCTGTGTGATTTTGGGGCCTGTGTGGTGCTGGGGCTGTGTGATTCTGGAGCCTGTGTGGTGCTGGGGTTGTGTGATTCTGGGGCCTGTGTGGTGCTGGGGCTTGTGATTCTGGAGCCCGTGTGGTGCTGGGGCTGTGTGATTCTGGGGCCCGTGTGGTGCTGGGGCTGTGTGATTCTGGGGCCCGTGTGGTGCTGGGGCCACGTGGTGCTGGGGCCTGTGTGGTGCTAGGCTGTGTAATTCTGGGGCCTGTGTGGTGCTGGGGCCATGTGGTGCTGGGGCCTGTGTGGTGCTGGGCTGTGTAATTCTGGGGCCTGTGTGGTGCTGGGGCCATGTGGTGCTGGGGCCTGTGTGGTGCTGGGCTGTGTAATTCTGGGGCCTGTGTGGTACTGAGGCTGTGTAATTCTGGGGCCCGTGTGGTGCTGGGGCCACGTGATGCTGGGCCCACATGGTGCTGGGGCTGTGTGATTCTGGGGCTATGTGGTGCTGGGGCCCTCGTGGGCTGGGCCGCTTAGTGCTGGGGTCCTGTCGTGCCCTGCAGCCAGCCATGGTGACCGGCTGCCTTGGAGTGGGAATCTGCCTTCTCTGGGTAAAGGGGTGTCAGTAGCACTTACTGTAATCATCAATCTCGATCTTCCCGTATTCTATTATTGGCATCTGCCGGTCATTTATGGCCTTCTGCACATGTTCATTTGTTTCTAGGTCAAAAATTTCTGAAAGGAAGAAAAACATGATGCATTGAGATTCAGTGATTACTTGCTGAACACTTACACAGCCACGGGTCTCCCCACGCATCAGAGCAGGAATTTCCACAGTAGTCCTGGTAGTGATCTTTTCCGTTTCTTTGTACAGATCTCAAAATCGCTCCAGTTATGTGGGCTGGCTTCCTCCTCCTCACCATATGAGGTGGCCCCTTCCTCCTGAGACACTCGTGCCCCCTGGTATTTCTCACAGGCACAGGAGCTTGGGGACGATTCATCTCAAACCTGCCGGTTTTAGGAAAATCAACACTGTGTATCTCTCAGGCCAAGTGGATCCCCCAATCCTGTGGCTGTGATAACATGAGAAGGGAAGGAAGGACAGGGGAAACCGGAGGGTTGCCTTTAGTAAATTTTCCCAGAAAAACGGATTCAGAGCTGTTACATTAAATGTAAGATTATGTGGTCTTTGGATAATTATATTTGTTGACAATAAAGTCACAAGGCCACACTTTGTGGGACTGTCCCCTCCCGTTCCGTGTTGGAGAGACTGAGGCCGACACTGCACCCGTGGCCCAGACGCGCTGGGTCCTCACTGCTCAGGCTGCGAGGTCCAGTCAGCTCACTGTGTCCTGCAGCTGCAAGGGACCCTCCTGAGCCCACTGTGTACTGACCCGGCCATTCCACCTCGTCTCCCCTCCGACTCCCTTCCTCCTTTCCCATGCTAAGCCCGCATGTAGGGACAATTTGTGGCTCATCGTGAAAGGAAATTTTATCTTCAGAGGACTCTATCTTTGGCTCACCAGATTACTTTGCAACAGCTACAACTAACGTCACAAACAGTGTCCCAATCGAGGTCAAGCCAGCCCCTTACAACCCTTGTGAGGAGAAGCTACTCTGCAGGTGTGCGCTCCCCACGACAATGGGGGGCTGAATGATCGCCCTAGCAAGGGGACGAGCAGCCGGGGGCTGTATCTGCAGAACAACGTCCAGCTCCTGGTGTTACTGGGGGTCCTAAGGACTGCCATTGAGTCGTCTGGCAGCTTCTGCAGAGAGTAGGAGGTCTGTGGCAGTTCCCAGCAAATAGACAAAATGAAAATGATGGCCAGGTGCAGGGGCTCATGCCTGTAATCCCAGCACTCTGGGAAGCCCAGGTGGGTGGATTTCCTGAGTTCAGGAGTTCAAGACCAGCCTGAGCAAGAGCAAGATCTCATCTCTAATAAAAATAGAAAAACTAGCCAGGTATTGTGCCAGGCGCCTGTAGTCCCAGCTACGCAGGAAGCTGAGGCAAGAGGATTGCTTGAGCCTGAGAGTTTCATGTTGCTGTGAGCTATGAAGCCACAGCACTCTACCCAGGGTGACAGAGTGAGACTCTGCCTTGATAAAAATACAAAACAAAACCAGAAACCCAAAAATGATTTACAAATTACAATTTCCATATTTAAATTTTTAGCTTTGATGGAAAGTAAGGGAAGAAATGGAAAAACTATTTTTTTTTCACATGGGTAGAATCTGAAGTTGGACTAATACTGCAAAAGATTCCCTTGTATAGCTGTGTCTGTGGGGTCATGTGTAGTGGTTAAATCCCAGGGAAGTGCAGTGAGACCTGATCCCAACTCTGAGACACCCAATTTTGGCTCTAGGGATGGTGCACGCTGCCCAGGAATTCTGCATGTGAGCTGGGAGAGGCACAGCCCCCGCCCACTGCCCTCTCTGCTTCACCCCAAGGCCACACCTTAAGGGGCTTGAGATAGCAGAGCAGGCTTCTGCTGAGTCCAAATGCTCTCAGCTCTTTAACACACAGACACTACAGGCACAGGGCTGAGAGGAGCTGGTTTATGAGATGGTAACTACTGACCTTCGTGTTCTGGCCACATATGTAGGGTGGGAAGACCAGCAGAGAGCACTGCAGGGAGCACTACAGCCTTTCCCAAGTTCCTTGGTGCCCCAGGGCCTTTGCATTTGCTCCTCCATATCTGAAATCTTCCTCACTGGCCCCTTCTCCATCACGTCGAGTGTCACCTCCTCAAAGAGAAGCCCTGCCCACCCTGTCAAGCTCTCTGCATGCACTTAACACCAAATGTGAGGGTTCTGGTCATTTTCCTGGCTTCATCCCCCCCCCCCAACATTCTGGGGATGAAACGCACCATTTTACAGTCACCTGAGTAGAGCTATGTGGAATCCAGTTCACACCCGGCAACTAAGCGTCTTTAGATAGTGACCAAGTCTACATTTTGGCCCAAGTCTTTCTTTATGTTCCCACCTGGCTCTTTTGCCTCAGCCCCAAAAAGATCTTGAGGAAACTCAGTAGCACTGAGAGGTCCTTCTGGGGGTATCATAGGAAGCCCCAGAGGCTCTCAAAGATCCCTGGGGTTCAGATTTCGAGTGACGAGAGCTGAAGAAATTCAGGCCTGACTATCACCCACTGCTCCTCACATCACAAAACCAACCAGACGCTTCTAAAATCAACTGACGTTTCTGATGCTTCAAAGACTAACGACGAACATAAGTGGATTCAGTCTACACTGTGAAGGAGGCTGTGCATCGCGTTACCCAAAGCTGAGCTTACGGGGGCCAGAGCACGGTCTCCGAGGTCATCCTGAAGCCTCAGCCATGAGCCTGGACAGCCTGTGATCTTCACGCTCTGTCCATCTCCACGATCAGCCCTGGGGACCAGTGAAGATGTGGGGTGTGTGAATGAGGGTCAAACCGTGGAAATGGAAACTTGTGCAGACCGGGGGGAAGATGCCCTCACCAGGCAGAACCACCGCCAGCTTGCTGGGGCGTTGGCGTCTGCCACTGGGGCCCCAGAAGGCTTCAGCTGGGGAGGTTGGCCAGGGAAGGCCCGATCTGGACTACGAAACTCCACAAAATGAAAGAGAATTGGGACAGGCCTCTCACAGGTGCACCGGGCTCTTTTCTCCTCATGTCAGTAGTTGAATTTGATATTTCTAGCATCACTGTGAGTCTCTAACAGTGATTACCAAGGACAAGTTTCAAGCTCAGGGACCAGCACTGTTTCCCTGCCACAGAGTTAAGCTCCCCGAGAGGAAGAGGGGACACAGAACTGCCACCGACCTCCTGTCACAGATCTCAGACCTCCACTCAGAGAACCCGAGGTGTTCTCATTGCTCACGGGTGATGGGGCAGCATTTGAATAACTCTCCTCTGTTGAAATCCCACCCTACACGGGAAAGCACCAGAGCCGCAGACTATTAAATTTAGTTAAATATTAGATTTCTCATTTAATGATTGCCCACATAACTGGTTTTATCAGCAGAGAGCGGACGGTCTCACAGGGGACTTGGGTTAAGCCATTTTATTTGTTCCCATAATTGCATTCAAAGAGACAGGGAGCTCAGCAGAGAAATAAGAAAAGATCGGCGTAACCCCGGGAGGGCTCTTCTTTTGACTTCAGGGCGGTGGGGACCTCCAGCCTGGAGCATACAAACGGCCACTCCTTAATTAAATGTGAGCCCCTCTAATATTTGGTGGAATTAGCTATTATCAGATCTGGACACGGTCAGACCGCAGAGACAAACGCCCGCTCACGAGGCCGCCTCCCTCGCTGTGCCCATGGGCAGCCTAGGAGCTGTTCTGAGACGTGCTTCCAAGTGGCCCAGTTGTTTCAGGGTATTGTTGGAACCAACAGTGGGCTAAATTTTGTAAAACTGGTGACCAGATTTTAACAGAAAACAATAGGCGGCTGCCCTAAGCAGGAGAGGGCCAGCCTGCCCCTTTCTCATGTCTCTACAAGAGAAGCCATGGGCTGTGTGTGGAATGCACACATGCGTGCGTCTCCACCCAGATTAACTGCTCCCAGCTAGGGAGGCTTGGTGGCTGGGGCAGGTGCCCTGTGCGGCACCAAGAGCCGTGCCAGTGGCTGTGAAGCCTCCAATCCGCCTCTAGCGTCCCCTTGGTAGAGGGGGAATGTACCTGCAGACACCAGGCACTTGGCCTGCCCTCCACTTGGCCTTAGCCATGTTCCAGCTCGCCACCAAGGGTGCTGGGCCGTCTGCAAACTGGCCCTCATGCCACCTTCCAGGGAGGCTGCCCGTGTATGCACCTGGGGGCCAGAAAATGTCCCACAGATGCACAGACACGGGGTGGGCTCCAGAGAGCCAGTTCCCAGCCCTCAGCGTGTAGTCCTTTAATTTTAGCAAAACTGAAGAGGAGTCTAACTGGGCTCAAAGTTGGTAGACTGGTAAAAAGAACCCTAATGACAGATGATAAATGGGCTGCAATTTTTGGCATATGGCTCAGAAAGTGTTCAAATTAAGTGGCCTTGCTGTGACACAGCTCCAAGTCTCCGTTTATTTACTCATATGTCTGGATTTTCTGAGGAAGCACAGGGAAGCCACTAGCAAAAGAAGGACAGACACAGGGGCACGCACCTTCCGACATCATGGTCTTATTCTGGGATCAGTGAGAGCCACCCATTCATTCAAGGACTAGTTAGAAAGACCCACTCCCATCTCACTAGGACACATATGCCCCCAAATCTGTCACTTTTTATGTCTATTATCATCAAAATCTGTAATATGCTATGGTGGTTCAATGCGGTAAGCAGTCATTTTAATAATAATCAATCCAGAGGAAAACAAGTAATAATTATGGTCTCATGGTCACATGGTCACAAGAAATTAAAGAAAATAAACCCATCTCTGAAGGATTTCTGGGCTTGTGTGACAAAGGCCTGAGTCCTGGAGGAATGATCTGAAGAAATGTTGGCATAGACAGCAGATTCCAAATTGCTGTGGTGTTTAGACAACATAGGATTATGCAATGATTTTATTTTACAGTGAAAGTGTTCTAAGTATGCTGAGAATTTATCCTGTGACACTCTTTGATGAGGAAAAACTTTAGGTGACACCTTGCACATGTGTGTGGGGTTACCTGACTTTTCAAAATTCTTTTGGAGATTCAGGAGCAAAGCTAATTAAGGACTCCTGGCCTAGTTTGTCCCTGATGGGACATACCTCGGTGAGGGCTCACAGCACAAACACCACTTTAAAATAAGACTCTGCGTATTTGGCTCCCGAATTGCTCCTTACAATGTTAGAAAACTGTGGGACTTGGGCATACGTTTGTCTGGTGCACTTTGAAACATGCTTTAATTAGGCACCAGGGCTGTTTTTGGAACGCCAGGGTGAGAGTTGGCTTTCACCTCCATGTCTGAAAACCATTTGTGTTTGCTGGGAAGCCTGGTCTCAGGTGCTGGCCCCATGGCTGCGACTGGGCAGGCTGCTTGCTGGCCAGGCCTCTCTTTTGGGCATCAGGGCTCCACAAAGCTGCTTCACCAAATGGGGGGACCTTCTCCAGACACAAATGGGCTGGTGAGCTGCTGCCACTGCACCCACAGAGACCCCACCAGGGGTGCCCAGCCCCTCTGTCTGGGCTTTGCCAAAGTCAGCGAATGCCACGCTTGCCCTGGACTGCAGAGCGGCAGGCGGCAGCTCTGAAGCCCCTTGGCCGAGTTCCTCCTGTCCTCCCTACGCGTCTTCAGAGAAGAGCCCTCACTGCCTAGTGCTAGTGGGGACCCTTCCTCACGCCCAGCAGCTCCACTGCCTGTGGTGTGGGACCCTCTCGCCTCACCCTGCAGGTAGTGACCATACACCTCCAGAGGGGGAAATCTGATGGTGTCATCCCTGGGACCTATGGAACAGTGGCCACGCTCCTTGGGGTGACAGCGGGGCTTTGGTCACTCCGCTCAGGTGGTGTGCCCCACATATCTGTGCGTGGTGCAGTTTGGCTCCCCAGGAGCAAGGTGGGGAGGGCAGCGGCACAATCCCACTGCATCCGGTGTGATTTCACAGAATACCTGATGCCACAAGGCAGTGGGAGCTGGTTTTGCTTGTTCATGTAAACCCAGGTGTGGAGAGCGGGAGGGATGGATACCTTCTTCTTCAAGCCTAAACAGGAGCAGGAGCTGGGCTGACCAGTGACCCAAGTTCAAGAACTTGCCTTGGGCAGGGCACTGCCTGAGAGGGAGGGCTGCCCTGGAGCTCCATGGCCGCGCATCTGTCCGGAACCAGTGAGAGCCGGGGCAGATGCCAGCCTCATGCTGACCGGCCCCCCGGACCGGCAATGCTGGCCGCGCTGCCCGTTCTGCTTACGTTAAAACCGGAGTACACTTACTCTGATTTTGTTGGTTTTCCATCCGGATGCCTGAGTCATTTGAATACCCGGACACCGCATGAGTGTGTGTTGATCACAACTGTAATTACATTCTTAAGGAAACAGCTTTTAAATAATTCAGAGTCACATCTGTGCACACCCGCAGGCTCTGTTTGCAGATAAGATTTTCTAAAAAGGAAAAAGTCAAATATTCCCAGGGTGGCTTTGGGGTCATGGGGGGAGAGGAGGAGAAAGGACAAAGAATTCTGAAACAGTAATTTCAAATTTCACAGCAGGGCTGGAGTAAGATAATACTATGGAGTCAGGGCCCTGAGCTCCAGGGCCTGCCCTGACAGCCGACACTCAGCGTCCCAGACTCCTGTCCTTGTGGGTGTCCTGTGACAGAAGCCAGATCTCAGGTGCTCCTTGCCCTCCTGTCCCTGCTTTGCCCCACCAGGCTGCAGGCACAGGGCCCCAGGTTTGCTGCTCACTCCCCAGGGAGGGTCAGAAGGGCCCTCCTCACCTGGGGACGTCCTGTTCACAGGTGGCGTGAGGCACAAATGCCCACGTGGAACCTGGCACTGCCTCACCAGGGCTGACCCAAACCAAGGCTGATTTTTGGCCATCTGCTCAGTGGTCACAGTGGATACTGCTGTGAGCACATTAGCTGGGTGTCAGTGACGCAAGCACAGGTGGTCCGGGGGCCGGGGGTGGCCGCCCCTCACCTCTAGCAGGATTCAAGAGCACCTGCTTTGGGGTCAGAGAAGCCAGGACTTGAGTCCCGCTCCCGGTCAGGACTCACAGTCCCGTCCCTGAACTTTGCTGTGTAATCTTGGTGAGCTGTTAAACTTGCAGGGCCGTTACAGGAGGGCCTGGAGCTGCATGCAAAGCCCAAGGTGTGCCGACGTGGCTGGAAATGCTGCAACAATCACAAGAGCCACAGGAGAGACGCTGGCTGGGGGTGCCACCGCCGCCGGACTCAGAGGCCAGTGTGAGTGTGAAATTCAAGGGCCTAGCCCTCCCTGTCCACAGAACTGAGGCGGCTGCTTTCCACAGGAAGTTGTACCCTGGGCTCCACGCACCCCCCTCTGCTTCCGCACAGATTCTTACGCTGTTGGGGCTCAAGGCGCTTCTCCTCCCTGGGACACAGGAGGAGCCTCAGAGTGGGGAAGGCGCCATGGTGCACGCCCACCAGGTGGGCTTGTGAGGGCGTGGGGTGCGGGGAGGCAGAGAAAGTGGAGAAAGTGCTGAGGGTGAACCGAGAGCAAAGCTGCCTGGGTGCCCCAGACTCCTGTCTGCAGAGTACAAGAGGGGCAGTGCTGGGGGCTTGGAGCTGTCCTGTGACGTCGATGGTGAGGCAGCTGAGTGGAGCTGGATGGTCACGTGTATTTGTAAGAACTGGCTCTGTGGAGGCTGCTTGGGTCGCAGGTGCACTTGGGTGCTCACCCTCTGGCTGGCAGATAGTTACCTGAGCCCCCGCCTCGGCTTTCTGAACGGAAAACGGGGGTAGAAACAGGTCCTGCCTTGCAGGCAGCTGGGCTCAGAACAGCAGCAGCCCACGGCAAGGGCCTGAGAAGTGCTGGCTGCAGCCAGTCCTGACCACTGCTCTGAGACCCCTGCCTTTCTGTGGCCCCCAACTGAAGACGTTTGTCTGAGATGCTCACGATGGAGCGTCTGCTGGAAGAAGCAAGTGGGGTGAGGGGTGTGCAGACCCCTGAGGATGGGGAACCACAGCAGCGCCGGGCCTGCAGGTAAAGGGCCTTGAGGATAGGGCTGCTTCCCACTGACCACGTGCTGCTCCTGGAACTCTGCCTGCCAGCTGCCCTTTGGATCAACTGACCCAGAATCTACTGGAGGCCTGAAGGCTGGTCCGTGAAGCGCTAGCATGTCAAACACTTTGTCGCCTGCCCGAGTCGCACCTTGAATGCGACCCTGTGTAGAGGCCTCTGCGCCCACCGCTTTGATGTAGCCGACCATGCTGTGCTGCAGACTGTGCCAGCCGGGGGGTGCCAGGCACCTGCCTCCTCCCTGGGGCCACCACTTTACAGACAAAATGAAATCAGAGCATTTTGTCCAGGACAGACACAGCTGGGGGAGCTGTAAAGGGGACACCAGACACTTCAAAAGGAAAACTCACTGGGAAGGCCGGAGAGGCTCCACCAGCAACACCCAGGGGCTGCGGCTCCGAGAGCACACTGGCCACTCACTCCCGCTACAGCCCTGGGCTCCTGCCTCCCCCCTGCCTGTGCCTGCAGGTGGGTCCTCCAAGGCAGAGCAGAGGGAAGCGGGCAGTGTCCAGGGGGCCAAGGTCTCCGTCTCCTGCTCAAGTAACTATCTGCCAGTCAGACAGTGAGTATCCTCACCTCCCAGCCTCCCAGGTGCGTCTGAGGCCCACACCAAGACTGGTTGGTGTTTACTGACGGACCGAGCAGATATAAAAGTGTAAACATTCTACTTCATCTTTTAAAGTCTAGGCAGGCTCTCTAGAAGACTTGTTCCGTAACTTCTTGCTGTTCTCCAGACACACCCTCCCTTCCTATGTCCCTCCCTTTCTCTCTCTCTTTTTTTTTTTTTTTTTGAGACAGAGTCTCATATTGTCACCCTCGGTAGAGTGCCGTGGCATCATAGCTCACAGCAACCTCAGACTCCTGGGCTTAAGTGATTCTCTTGCCTCAGACTTCTCCCAAGTAGCCATGACTACAGGTACCTACCACAATACCTGGCTATTTTTAGAGATGGGTCTCACTCTTGTTCAGGCTGGTCTCGAATCCATGAGCTCAGGCAATCTACTCGCCTCAGCCTCCCGAGTGCTGGGATTACGGGTGTGAGCCACTGCACCCTGCTGTCTCTCCTTTTTATTGAGACAGGGTCTCACTGCATCATCCTGGGTTGAGTGCAGTGGTATCACTGCAGCCAGCCCCTTCATCTCACCCTGTTAACTCCAGGGCTGGGACAGAGTAACTTCCCATACATAGTCTGGGCCCTTGTGACAGCAGCTTACAGGTGCATGTGCTAAGCTGGCGTGATCTAGGTGGGGGTTGTCACAGCAGCTGTTGTGACTTAGGAATAAAATCCTGACTGCCTTGTAGGTGCTGTAGAGCCCAGAGAAAGGCCATGTCCCAGCTCCTGCGGCCAGGTAAAGGCCATGTCAAAGCCCCTGTGGCCAGGACTGGACTTGGGAGTGGGCTGGGGACAATGAGATGGAACCGGTGTGTTGAGTGGCACTTGGGGGAAGATGGCCTGAAGAAGACTGTCTCAGCCATGGGAACCTACCCTCTGTCCCTTCCTTGTTCCAGCTCCCAGCCCTGTGTGTCTTACAGCAACCCTGCAGGTGAGAGCTTTAGTGGCAGCTGGACAGGCGGGAGGATTGCCCAGGGCCCAGTAGCCTCTGCCTCCTGCTAGTGTGAGCAACAGCAAGTTTGAGTTTCTGGTTACACTTGTCCAAATGGGACCCTACCTGATATAAGGGATTTTTATATTTGCAAAGAAGACTCCATGGAGACAGGACACGTTAGCTCACAGAAGTGAATGTGGAAAGGGAGACTTCCGGGTACTGTGCCCAGCACGGGGACGGTGGTATTCTGGACTGCTCTCCCAGCTTTCTCCAAACCACAAAGTCTGGACATGAAACAGGCGCTGAGCCACCAGAGACCCTGCTCTCCTCCTGGGCTGGGGTGCTGCTCTGATTCAGCCACATTTAATCTTTTTTCCAAGTTAAAGCATGGCTTATGTCAGCATGCTGAAAGAGCTTTAACTACACTAGCAACGCAGAGAGAGGTAAGGGAGGACGGAATGTCCCAAGTTTGAGTCAGGCTGCAGGAAACCCAGCGCTCACACACAGCTGCATAAATGGGCTTGTAAAATGGACGTCATGAGAAGAATCCCACACGTCACAGTGGAACAGAAACACTGCCCACTTTCCCATTAATCAGCACTTGGCCCAGATAAAGTACAGGGTGTCCCCTTCAGGTTCACTGCTAGATGTCATGCAGGGAAGAAGGGACCCTGCCATGCCACGCTCCTCATCCTGTGAGCTTGGTGCCTCCCAATTCTCAACCCGCTGGGTCCGTCTCTGCCTCCAGGAGTCACAGTCCCTCAAGTGATGGTTCAACTGCAAAAAGTAAAAGCCTTCCTCAAAACACATCTTCATGCAAACGGAATACAGCTGACAGTCTAGGGTCTCTGGTGCGTCAGTATTGGGTGGACTGGTTGGTTAAAGCGGCTGGTCAACCCCCAGGAGGAAAGATCTGGTAGGTCAGTATCAGGTGGACTGGTTGGTTAAAGCGGCTGGTCAACCCCCAGGAGGAAAGATCTGGTAGGTCAGTATCAGGTGGATTGGTTGGTTAACGTGGCTGGTCAACCCCCAAGAGGAAAGATGTTGATTGGTTTCCTGGGAAAGCTCCCGTCTCAGGCCTGGGAGCACCTTAGAATGTCACCCGTACCAGGAGACATTAGTGAGTTCTTACCTGATTCTCAAAGAATTGCATCTCACTCCACCTACATGTTACCTTATTTATAAATGGAATAAATAAAATACTTTCTCGATGTTACGGGTACCTCGCATGTAGTTCTGCTCACCTTCATTCCACACGAGCCTTGGAAGCTAGAGTGGCTCTGCCAGTGTGAGGGCGCCAGCGACTCACTGAGCGTGCTCATGCTCCAGCCCCGCCCCCCCATCCTCAAGGGAGTGACCCTACCCAGGCCTGAAGGTGTCTTAACAATTAAAATTCCTTCTCAAAAAAGTAGGTGCTACATTAACCTTTTGGCTGGAGTGGATTAATAATACCATCCCACAAAGAAGCAAATAGCATTTAAGTGAATTTTTGTAAGAACAGCCAGATAATATATGACATTTCTTTAAAGTTTAGAGATAGCTTTGTGTTCTTTTTTATCAGACCATCAATGTTTTTTAAAAAATAAATCTTAAATAATTATAGATTCCCAGGAAGTTATAAAAATTGTATAGAGTCCTGTGCCCCCTTCTCGCAGGGCCCCCAAAGATAGCATCTTCTAAAACAGCTAAGCCAGGACAGTGGCCGGGCTGCGGCCTGTTAACTGGACCACACGCCCTGTCTAATTCCCAACAGACTGCTGCTCAGGAAGGGGAAAACCTCTAAAAGTATCAGAAAATTTTCCATGCATTCTTCAATTTTAACCAGCACTCAAAATGAACAACAAACACCTTGTGAAAATCAAAGTGGTCTGAGCAGGAGTATTTTCAAGAGCACTGCTGTGTTGGAGGGTGTCTGTCAGGCCCCACTGATGCCACACCATGGTGGAAGCTCCAGCCCTGCCACGGGGCTCTTCACACCCTTGGGTGCCCGGGTCAGGGGGCAGCAAGTGGGTGGACAGAGTAGGGCAGTGACATCTGGGCAGTTGTCCCCTACGTCCTTAGGGGACAATTCCCAACCTCACAGGCCCCTGGAATGGTCCCAGGTGAGGACACAGAGAGGCCATCCCAGCCCCTCTCAGAGCTGCCCCTCGGATGGCCACACAGAGAGGCCATCCAAGCCCTTCTCAGGGTCGTCTCTCCGATGGCCATGCAGAGAGGTGTCCCAGCTCCTCTCAGGGCCATCCCTCCAATGGCCACACAGAGAGGCCATCCAAGCCCTTCTCAGGGTCGTCTCTCTGATGGCCACACAGAGAGGCCGTCCCAGCCCTCCTCAGGGCCGTCTCTCCGATGGCCACGCAGAGAGGCCGTCCCAGCCCCTCTCAGGGCCGCCCCTCCGACGGCCACGCAGAGAGGCTGTCCCAGCACCTCTCAGGGCCGTCCCTCTGATGGCCACACAGAGAGGCGTCCCAGCCCCTCTCAGGGCTCCCCCTCGGATGGCCACAAAGAGAGGCCATCCCAGCCCCTCTCAGGGCTGCCCCTCGGATGGCTACACAGAGAGGCCATCCCAGCCCCTCTCAGGGCTCCCCCTCCGACAGCCACAAAGAGAGGCCATCCCAGCCCCTCTCAGGGCTGCCCCTCGGATGGCTACACAGAGAGGCCGTCCCAGCCCCTCTCAGGGCTCCCCCTCGGATGGCCACAAAGAAAGGCCATCCCAGCCCCTCTCAGGGCTGCCCCTCGGATGGCCACGCAGAGAGGCCATCCCAGGCCCTCTCAGAGCCGCCCCTCGGATGGCCACACAGAGGCGTCCCAGCCCCTCTCAGGGCTGCCTCTTGGAAGGCTACACAGAGAGGCCATCCCAGCCCCTCTCAGAGCCGCCCCTCGGATGGCCAATCACGTTCTGGATGTTTTTGGTTTCGTTTAGACATCTACTTTATAGCTTTCTTTTTTTCCCCCCTGGCATTTAAATAATTTCAAACCTATTTATTTCTGAGCCTCTTGAAGCGCGCGAGCCACATTTTAGCAGTATCTGAACATGGTCTCGGGGACCCCTTGCCCAGCACTTTCCTCCTCCCCCCTCAACACTGGGAGATGAATCTGAGTGTCATTCACACCAGGGGGTCACTGGGGAGGCCCCATCTCTTCTGGGGTTAGGTCCTAAGGAATTTTGGGAACTGGCTTTCTGAGGGAAGGTGGTCCCGGGCGCAGAAAGGGAGCAGGCCCGGGGGGAAGGGGGGCCACCTGGGGATGGCCGAGGGAGGGACCCTGGCAGGTCTTCACTTTTCAGCTGAGTTGAGTGTCTGCCTCTGACTGAAGTGTTATTTTGAAGTGTGGATGTGCGTGTGGTCACCTGCAGGGGTCCCTTCAAGCAAAAATGTGCTAGGAGACCTCAAGAGCCTCTGCAGAGCTCCCTCCCCTGACAAAGACCACCTCATTGACCGAGCTCAGTCAGGCCCTGCTGCCCTATTCAACTCTGACCTTGACCTGTCCCGTCTCTGGCTGCACTGCCCAGGTGCAGTAAGAATCCTGCCAAGTCATTTAGCAAGGACCCCCACCCTCACCTGCAATATCTGATCACCTTTGATAGCTGAGTCTTGTCTTGGCCATTCAGCAAGGACCTCGCCACTGATGCCTTCTCTGAGTCCCTGTTCCCGCTGAGCCCTCACTCTGCTCGCTGGTGATGGATAAATCCCTGCTGGGCCCCGTTGCATGTGGAATTGAGCCCAGTCTCTGTCCCCTGTCAGAGTCTCATCACCACAGTCCTGAAAAGTCTCCCGACCATTTCCACAAGCATCAGAACAGCATTTCCTTTAACACCCTGTGGCAGCACGACACGTGATGACATTCCTGGCCCATAATGACAGAAGTGGCTCCAGGAGGCCTGAGTTCCACCTGCTCCTGGGGGAGGCTCTCAGAGGGGTGGCCATCATGTCAGGCTACAAAAGCCCTTAGCCACCGGCCGTCCTAATCCACCCTGTCTCTGAGAATCCTAGACAATGGCCCTCCGGGCTGAGCATTCATAAAGGGGTCTGCAGACCCTCCTGTTGGGTTATGTGGCCCTCCCTGCCAGGGCATTTCCTCAGGACTGGTGACCAGCAGGGCCTACTCTGAACTGCTGGGGAGCGACCCATCTCTGCTTCTGAACAGGAAAACGTGGGCCTGGAGCGTTTTGCTCCCTTTTCCTGAACCTCAGGAACATATAGGAAAAAGAAGCACTTACTTCTCTTATCCGCTGTGCTGTGCACCGTCACCTTTGGGACGCCAGGGCCTGTGTTGGGCAGAGAAGGGATGCCAGGAAAGAAACAGAAATGAGGTTGTTAGTTCAGCTGAGAACAAAGGCAAAGAAGGTGCTTTGCACACAGTGGCCGACCCGGGGCGTGTGGGGACAGAGGCCGGATGGCAGGGCCACCAGGGGCTGGGCCTGGACTCTACCCCCACTCAATCACAACGAACCCGGTTTGTGGGGCATGTTTGTGAATTATCTTGATGACATATAACATCGTTTTACAAGGTATTACATTGGACTTATACCCCTACAGCCTCATTTTTATCACACAGACACAATTCCATGATGGCATCACTGAGTTCATGGAGCTGCTCAAGCCGTGGTGTGAGGTCAGCCTTTGGGAAGATGTGTTTGCTGGCTCCTCCAGGAAGGAAGTCACTCCAACCACTGGTCTCTTGATACTTTGTAAAAACTTATTAATGCAACAGGAATATTTTGAAAATGTTCAACTGCCTTGCAGTTTTCCCTTGAATCACCAGCACACGGCTCTCAGCTCCGGGAACTGGGCAGTCTCCGGCAGGGAGGAGAAGGAGGCACAATTCAGGTCAGAGTGGCCCCTGACAAACTTCCTTGGTGGACTGATTTTTAAATTATTTTTAGCAAAAGGAGAGTACAGAAAGAAACTCAAAAGGGTTTTCTGAATATTTTTTTTATTTCTTTTTGAAGAGGCAGGCTGCTGATCTCCTGCGTGGAAGGAGCTGCCCCAGACCCAGCTCCGGCTGCTGATCTCCTGCGTGGAGGGAGCTGCCCCAGACCCAGCCCCGGCTTGTCTTTCTCTTCATGCTCAGACTGAAAAAACAGCTCTGCCCCCCCCCCCCCCGACTGAACCCTGGCCCGAGCAGGCCAGGCCTCAGCCTCATCTCCTCATCGGCCTCTCTGTCCTTCATGGAGCTCAGTCCTGGGTGCTGTCACATCAGGACCTTCAGCGCGCGTGAATGGCCCCGCGGCTGCCCGCTGTCCCTCCCCTCACTCACTGCACTGATGTAAGCTCCACAACAGCCAAGAATTGGTCTCATTAGCTGCTGCTGTTTTTAGCATCTAGAGTGGTGTTTTGAACTGAGTCAGTGCCCAATTACGTGCTGGTGGTGGGACTGCAGGGGAAGGCTGCCCCCTTGTCTCTGGGGAGCTGTCAGAGAACGGAGGGAGAAAGGACGAGCAGGCAGGTGGGCAGTGGGGGGCTGTGGCCAGGGCTGCAGGCTGGGCTCTGCTTCAGGCTGGGGAGTCTGGGACGCTGTGGACTCACAGAGGGTGGCTGCATCAAAGCTGCAGGATACCTCATATTTGGGCAGAGGGACAGCTGGAGTCTAGAGTCCCTGGCTTTACCATCAGAACTCTCCCACGCTTCCAAGGGGCCTTGTGACAAGGGGCTGAATTGAGACCCAGGAAATCTGCCAAGGATCCCACCCTGGTGAGGACTCAAAGACCCACTGCAGAGGCTGCAGAGTGGACATCCCAGTCCAGGGCCCCAAGAGGATGTGGCAGAAAAGCCGAGAGCCCTCCATGGAGAGGTGGGTGGCTGGGTTTGGCCAGTGCACACCCACAGGTGCTAGCTAAGCGGAGATACACACTATGCATCATGGCAGCCACAGACCTCAGAGTGGAGGCCTGTCCAGTGCTCAGGGACTGGACCCAGACACTACCCAGGGGACATTCAAAGTCCAGGATGTCTAGGGGCCCTTTTTCCCAATGCTGTGTTCCTTTCCCCGGGATAGGGTTTGGATAAAATGCAGGGTGCCTCATTACACGTGAACTTTAGAGAAACAAGAAATATTTTCTTCCTATAGTTAAATCCCTTGTGGAATTTGGGACATATTACTAAAAAATATTTGTAGTTTACCTGAAATTCAAATGTGACTGTGTATCATGTACTTTTATTTGCTGAATCTAGTCCCCCCTACTCAGGGAGGGAACAGTGACCTGAGAGTCTACATATTTATACCTGAAGAGACAGCAAATCTCACCAAAGGAGATTTAAACATTGCTGTAGATTTCAATCATTATTATTATTATTATTGAGACAGAGCCTCAAGCTGTCCCCCTGGGCAGAGTGCTGTGGCATCACAGCTCACAGTAACCTCCAACTCCTGGGCTCAAGAGATTCTCCTGCTCCGCCTCCCAAGCAGCTGAGACCGCAGGTGCTTGCTACAACTCCTGGCTATTTTTTGGTTGCAGCCATCATTGTTGTTTGGCAGGTCCGGGCTGGATTCAAACCTGTCAGCTGAGGTGTATGTGGTTGGCACCTTAGCCGCTTGAGCCACAGGCACCGAGCCCGATTTAAATTTTAAATCAAAATAAGTTTCTTGGCTCTAAGATCCCTTTTGCCCCTGGGGGGAGCCCATATGGACGAAGATATCAGTTAATGAGAAATAAAGAACCTTCATATCTATTTTCTCTGTACATTTTAAGGTGAGTAAATTAGCAGACAGAGCATATCCTGTGTTCTTATTAATAATGTAAACACTATTATTTATTTAGTGCTGACTGTGTACAAGGCCCTCTGCTAGAGGTTTACATGAATACTTTCTAATTGAACCCTCACAGCAGCTCTGCAAAGCAGGTGCTTCTAACCACGTTTTATAGAGAAGAAAACACAGGTTTGCAGTTTTAAGACTTTGGTCTCATCTATAGAATAAGAAAGCTGTTGAGCTGTTGTTCTCCTTTTCATCTTTTAGTTAATGAACTTAACACGTGCTTCTGAAAATATTCAAACACTAAGGAAAGAACAAGGTGACAAAAGATCTGTTTTCATCCTCACTTCCCAGAAGTAACCCAAATTCTTCTAAAATGACACAAATAAATGGAAAGACAGCCCCTCACTCACGCACTGGAATAATTAATATTGTTAAAATGTCCATGCTACCCAATGTGGCCTCTGGAGTCAATGCAATCCCTGTCAAAATTCTAATGTCATTCTTGACAGAAATAGGAAAAAAAGGACTTGTCAAAGAAAAATCCTAACATTTGTATAAAACCACAAGAGTCTGAATAGCCAAAGCAATTCTGAGCAAAATGAACAAAAGAGGAGGCATCACACTATCTGATTTCAAAACATATTACAAAGACATAGTCATCCAAACAGCATGGCACTGGCATACAGCAGACACATGAACCAAGGGAATAGGAGACACAGTCCAGAAATAAACCAACACATCTATAGTCAATTTATTTTCAACACAGTTGTCAAGAAAACACAATGAGGGAAGGAGAGTCTCTTCAATAAGTAGTGCTGTGAAAGTTGGCTATTCACATGCAATAAAGTAAATTGGACTCTTCTCTCAGGTCCTATAGAAGAGTCAACTAAAAATGGATTCAAGACTTAAATATAAGATCCCAAACTGTAAAACTGCTGAAAGAAAACACAGGGGAAAAGATTGATGACATTTTCTAGGCAATGAGTTTTTGGATTTGACCCCCAAAGTACAGGCAATAAAAGCAAAAATAGACAAATCAGATTGCATCAAACTAAAAATCTCTGCACAGCAAAAATAAACAAACATAAAAAACCTCCCAATAGTTAGTAGGGTGAAAAGACAATCCACAGATTGGTTGAAAATATGTGCAAATCACACATCACATAAGGGGCTAATATCTAAAATACTAGAAACAAAGGAACTCAAACAATTCGGTAACAAGAAGACACATAACCCTGTTGAAAAAGAGCAAAGGACCTGAAGAGACATTTTTCAAAAGAAGTCATGCGAATGGCCGATATAAACATGAAAAATGTTCAACATCACTCATCACCAGGGAAATGCAAATTAAAACCCCGTGAGATGTCCCCTCCCATCTGTAGGCTGGCTGTCACCGAAAGGAGCAAGTGCTGGTGAGAATGTGCAGGAAAGGAGACTCCTGTCCACTGTTGGTGGGAATGCAAATTAGTACAACAGCATGGCGGTTCCTCAAAAAACTAAAAACAGAACCACAGCAAGCCCACTTCTGCGCGTATATCCAGAGGAATTGAGATCTGTGTGTTGAAGAGATACCTGAACCCCCATGCTCAGGGCAGTGCCGTTCACGACAGCCAAGACGGGAAACCAACCCAAATGCCCATCAGGAGATGACGGATTTGTTAAAAGACTGGATACCCCTCAGCCTTATAAAGAAGGGAATTTTGCCATTTGGGACAACAGGAGTACACCCAGGGGACACAGTGAAATTGAGTCAGGTACAGAGAGACCACCTGCACCATCTCACTTTCACGTAGAATCAGCAACAGTTGAACTCAGAGAAGACGGCAGTAGAAGGGGGTCCCTGGGGCTGGGCTGGGGGAAGGGGAGACGCTGGCCAGGGGCCGTGCTGCAGTGACACAGGGGGACTCGGTCCTGGGGGGCCACTGCACAGCATGGTGACTAGATACGATGTGTTGTGTTTTTAAAAGTTGCTAACAGAGTGGATTTAAAATGTTCCAACCACAAAGAAGCAAGCATGTGAGGTGACAGATGTTAATGAGCCTGACCCAGTCATTCCACAGTGGATGCGGTCATCAAAACGTCACATTGCATCCACAAGTACATTCAATTATTAATTAAAAATAAATACTAAAGAAAGGAAAAAATACAAACCAAACAAAAACAAAATAAAAGAATATGGGAAAATGATAATAAATGAAACATACCAAGGGGACTTAAGGTGACCTGTGCACCTTCTCCAATCCCAAACCCCTTCTGTCCCAGGGGTAACCATGATTTTGAAGTTGTATTTATCATTTCCTTTTAAATATTGAAGGGATGCACTTGCCACCTGGTTATGTAGTCACAAGAATATACATGCCATATATATCATAATTTAACAAATCTTCACGTGAAATATTTTGTCCAGTCTGAATCCCTAGTCTGACTAGCACAGGGGGAGGCCAAGTTTGCCGGGGGTGACTGCGGTGCCACTTGGGGAGCAGTTTATCAACATCTGTGACACTGGCAGGTGGCCTGATGTGTAAGAAGCCCCGTGGTGGGCGGTGCAGGGGTGCAACTCCACAGAGTCGGACAGGAGATCACCTGGTCCCCCAGCAGGAGAGAGGGCGAGTGAGACAGGAGCTTGCGTAGCGGAGCATGATGAGCACACAGGAGGATTAGGAGACACGTTCCCAGCAACGGGGCAAACACAAAGTACCGAAGGTCAAACGAAGGCCGCAAGTCACAGAACGGTACACACCGTAACACACAATTACACAAATAACCTTAGAAGCTGAAAACAAATTTTTAATTGTTTTTTACATGAAAATACCCTGGTTTATTTAGACCACTGTCTACTGATGGCTATTTGGGCTATTTGTTTTTTCTTGTCATAAACAGAGCTTCCAAATCCCCCCCCTGCACCTTTGCGTCTGGGTGAGACAGCAGGTGTCTGTCAAGCCCGTGAGCAGCACCAGGCGGCCGCTCACGAAACACACTGTCGTCTCAAACACAAAATCCCCATCTCAGCGCTTTAAAACAAGGACAGCTTTTTTATGGCTGAATGGTATTCCATGGTATATAACTCATTTGTACCCTCATATTAATCTGAAATGAAAAAAAGTAGGAACGAAAAACAAACAAAAAGTTTACTTCTTGCTAATGTGCCCTGGAGATGGGGCGGCACAGCTCTGCTCTCCCAGCCTTTCCTCCAAAGCACATCTCCGGATTGAAAGCTCAGCTTCCACCTGGAACACACTGAGCTGGGGAGGGGACACAGGCAGAGAGCCTGCTGAGCTGGGGAGGGGACACAGGGCAGAGAGCCTGCTGAGCTGGGGAGGGGACACAGGGCAGAGAGCCTGCTGAGCTGGGGA
>NW_003852448.1:4424700-4436803 GCF_000181295.1 Otolemur garnettii
GAGCTGGGGAGGGGACACAGGGCAGAGAGCCTGCTGAGCTGGGGAGGGGACACAGGGCAGAGAGCCTGCTGAGCTGGGGAGGGGACACAGGGCAGGGAGCCTACAGCAGTTACAGTGGCCCTGGAGAACCTGAGGACGTCTGGCATGGTGAGGTTCAGCAGAGCAGGGATGAGTCTTTGCCTCCTTCAGAGGTGCTGTTGGCCGCGTGGCCGCAGGGACAGTAACGTGTCTGCACAGAGGGCAGAAACATTTCCCACTTCAGAAAAACCGTATGGAGGTCTAGGTCATAACTTTAAAAACTGGGTGCTCCTCCTCTAGTGGGGAAGTGTTTTAAAAAATTAAATTTTGACTTTATTTGGCCAGGTTTTCATGTTTATTTGACATTTGCATTTCTTTCTTTTTTTTTTTTTTTGAGTTACATTAATTTTTATTTTTTCCAGGTTTTTTTATTATTAAATGATAGCTGTATACATTAATGCAAACATGGGGTACAGTGTAGTGTTTTCATAAACAATTTGAAATATTTTCATCAAACTGGTTAACATAGACTTTGTGTCATTTACTGAGTTATTGTGTTAAAACATTCATACTCTAGTTCTAGAAAAGTTCACTTGTACCCTTGTTAGACAGACCATATAGGTGATCTTTCCAGTCACCCTCCCACCACCCAGCCGCCCTTCTCCCCTCCCCTTCCTCACCCCCTCCCCATATTCTTAGGCTAGAACTAGGTTGTAGCTTTCATTTGAGATCTATAAATTAGTTTCATAATAGGGCTGTGTACATTGGATACTTTTTCTTCCATTCTTGTGATACTTTGCTAAGAAGAACATTTTCCAGTTCCATCCATGTACACACGAAGGAGGTAAAGTCTCCATCTTTCCAGGACATTTGCATTTCTTACGTGTGTCCTGCACAAACTACTACAGTGGCAGGGCCCAGCCATCGGCTGCTTCTGCTTCGTTGCTACTTTTTAATGTCATTTAGAAAAACAGCTCCTGACCATACTGCTGCGGGTATTTCTCCCATGTTCTTTCTAATTAATGGGTTGAAAAAATGCCCAAAGCACTGATGATAGCAATTGTCACGATAAAGTGTGACTTTCAACACCGAACTGCACCAGCCGAGTCTCTGCCCACCCAGGGATGGAGGCAAACAGGCACAGGAGCCCTTGGGCCATAAGCCTGGTCCGCAACCAGGAGTCAGTGCTGCATACGGCCATTTGTGAAGCAGTGAACTGCTGCGGAATAAACGGCCTCTGACATGTAACTGGCCGGGCATATCAGGGCAGCACATTTAGATCAGGCTGAGGAAAGGTCTCGAGACCATGATTCTCTGTGCCCTGCTGTTTGGTGCAAGGCGCTGTCTCCCTGTGGAGGCCCAGGGGTCCCCTACCGGGCTCGATAGATGCCAGGGCCAGCTGTGTCCAGCTGCAGTGTCTGGACCGTGTTCTTTCTGGGAGGCCCACAACAACCTGGGCATCTTCAGCACTATTTTAACATAGAAGACTTCTTTGGACTAGGCAAACACAAGATGAATAAAAACTACCTTTAAAGAGAATAGTAAACAAAAGTTTACAAACAGCCTCTATGTAGAATTTTATATCTATTGATTCCTAATTGTATCCAACTCACCCAGATTCCTGCCCAGATATCAACTCCCCCTCACCCCCTGCAGGTGGGGAGAGCTCTGAGGTCCCCCCAGGTGGGGGCTCTGAGGTCCCAGGTGCTCAGGCTCTGTCCGGCTCTGTCCCTCGGGCTGTCTTCTGATCTGGCTTCTCTGCCCACTTGGTTTATACCCACCACTGTCTATGTGAATTACGGGACCACCCACTGGCTTTGAGATTTCTGTCATGATTTGGGTCCTGAAAATTGGCAAATAATTTAGGAAACCATTTAAATAAAAACATATTTTCTCCTGAGAGACAAAGAAAAATGAGAAGAATCCTAATTTGAAATCACGTAATTGGAATCTGTGACTCTGATCAGACCTAGTTAGTACTTACCTAAGGCGTCTTTAAAAAGAGACATGCCAAGAGCACTAACGTCCTACAAGAGATTTTTGGGGTAGTGCAAACCTATTTTAAAGGACTGAGAATACTTTTATGAGTCTCAGGAGGGCTTCCCCACTGAACTTTTGAATTGGTTTTTACCTTCTTCCCTTCCTCCGAATGCTGTCACGCAAGTCTAGTCAGTCTAGCTGCCGATTTAATACAACAGAAAGACCAGCAATGTCTCCTGCCTGTGCGAAGATTCTTGTGGCTACACCTCCGGACGCTGCTTCACGGCTCTTATTGACAACACACACCCACAGTCTCTTTACTTCACACGTAATTCATCAGTATGTTTTGGGATTCTGCCATGTATAAAGCTCACTGCCAAGCCCAGGGGAAACAGACACGCACAAAACATGCTTGGACCCTGCACGGTCGGCAGAGTCACCAGAGGCGGCCGTGGCTCAGGGCCCAGACATGGATGCCGCGAGTGAGGAGGGCTCTGCAGATTTGCTCCTGGTTGAAGCTTGGCTACTGGCTAGCTTGTGCTTCCAGGGGAGCAACTTTCCTTCTCTGGATCTTGGCAGCAGAATTCAGGGTAGCTAAGGTTGACTTTTTTTTTTTTTTTTTTTTTTGAGACAGAGCCTCAAGCTGTCCCCCTGGGTAGAGTGCCATGGCATTACAGCTCACAGCAACCTCCAACTCCTGGGCTCAAGCGAGTCTCCTGCCTCCGCCTCCCGAGTAGCTGGGACCACAGGCGCCCGCCACAACACCCGGCTACCTTTTGGTTGCAGCTGTCATTGTTGTTTTGGCGGGTCCGGGCTGGGGATTCGAACCCGCCACCTTAGGTGTACGTGGCTGGCGCCTTAGCCGGTTGAGCTATAGGCGCTGAGCCTAAGGTTGACTTTTAACAAGAGCAACAGTAGCATCAGCAAAACCAGCAGCATCCAGTGCTTCTCCTACCCTGTGCCAGGCGCTGCGCTGGGTGCTAGAGATGGCCCCTCAACCCTGTGTGACGGGCACACTCTATCACAGAGACCAGGATTCTGTGACCAGAATCTCCCTTTGAAGTGTCAGCATTTGCCTGTGGTCATGGGAAAGTGTGAAAGAGACAGCTGCGCACCTGCCGGAGACGGGGTGGGGGTGGGGGGGCTCTGTTCACAGACCAAGGTGGCGGGAAAGGAGCAGGGAAAGGGGACTGGAAACAGGGTCGAGTGTCCTTCTTTCTCTGCCCGTCGTTCTGGCACCTCTATGTTTTTGTCTAGTTTCAGGACAGGGGTAAGCTTTCAAGTAAAAACATACAATTATATTTCATGGTAAATTCCTGTCAACTAGGTCAAACGTTAACCACCTGATTCTGTATGTGTACATCTAAGGACAAACTTATGTATAGCTTCCTAAATTCATGTGTAAACAAAAACGTGTTTATTATGATTCTCTTTCTCTCTCCCTAGTCTGTCTTAAGTCCTTGATAAATAAGCCTGTCGCACGGCTGGTGCAGCCTTGGAGCATACAAAGAGATTGCTAATGTTCAAACTTAAATGCAGGACCGTGCGCCCGTCAATGGCAGAAAACCGATTATATTCGCTCAGCCTTTGCTTACCAAGAGATAACTGGAATAAAAACATTTAGCCCTTTGAAAACTTTGATTAGTGACAGACACTATTTCGGCTCAAGTTAAGTATCTGACTCACAGAATTTGTATTTTTCCCCAAAGGGAAAATAGACAAATTGAAGCAAATTCACAATACGAAAGGTGGGTTTGCTCTGCCTACGGCCAGAGGGGTAAACATCAGATCACAGAAAGAAAAGCTCGGGATCACACAACAGACTCGTGAACAGAAATATTTATCTTTAGCTGTCTGGTTCCCAGCCCTGTTCATTTAAAATATTAATTTGCACCTGCTTGCCTGGATGGGGCAGCATGACAGTTGCAGATGAAAATGAAGTAATTAAAAAGAACACAAAACTGCAAAGGAAAAAAGTCATCAGAATAAATAAAAAAATTCATAAAGACACTGCGTGTCTTCACCCCTCTCATCTATATCCTCAGAGGATGTTTACGTGACAGATAATTTCCAACCAGCAGCTAAACTCCTCGTATGTAAACAATGGCGGTTCAAACAGCCTGGCTCTCTCGAGCGAGATGAATGGTTTCAAAGAGCAGCTGTGAGCAGGGCGGCTCTGGCCAGGCAAGATAATTGGCATGGCCCCGCTGCGAACAGGCTCCAGATCTCTTTATTTGCCAGTTCATGAATTATGGATGGCTGGTACATAAAGTTTATACATTGAGGTGATATTATCATACTAATAAACAGGGAGCCAGCCAAGCTTCCAGAACTACCGCAGATAATTACAATATTTGTTCCAAAGACAGTATTTCCTAGTAGATGCCACAGCCAGGTTTTGTTGCCGTTTGATTTTGAAAACTTGTTATCGCTGACATCAAACCTGGGATTTAGGCCGCCCACCCCCCTGCTCTGTGCCCCACGGCGTTTAGTTTTGCTTCAATCCAATTTCTGTGTGTCCAGGGAACTTGAAAGTGATCCCATTTCCCAGGCAGCCGTCGAAGGAGCACCGCTCAGCGGGGTCCACAGAAAACGGGGGTTTGTTCCACACGTTCACAAATGATGGGCAAGCAACGTCACGTTGGCTTTTTATTGTCACGTGTAGCTTCTTGCGGTAGAAATTGTGAGTGACACTCAGGGCACAGGAGAGGCATTTTTAGTAAGAGAAACCATCCCAATCATATTTAATAAAAAGGAAAAGAAAAAGAAAAGGAAGGAGTCTCTGTATACAGCATATTGTTGAAATTCATCCAAAAGCTTTGGTTTGGGAATTATCTGCGTGTAAATCATAGCATCACTTTCATGCTCCTTACACATCGACCTGAGTGAAGTGTTCAGATATTTCACACGATTCACAGAACTTAAAGAATAAAGGGAAGAACTCAGCTTTGCTAGCTGGGTGAGCTGAGAACCCCCAGGAAGGATGACTCAGGAGCACTGGCTGTTCTACTCATCCCGGACAAGGCTGAGAGGACATCGGGCGGGGTCCCTGGCTCCACTTCCCAACCTTGCAGCCCCTGGGACTGTTCTGGCTCTCAGATTCTAACTGCATCATTATAATTGGTCACATTGTGATGCTGGAAGTTCTGCAATGACTTTCCATCAAGGCAATTTGCTGTAATTTGATTTCTAACGATGTATTTATGTCTTATCTCTTCAACCATACTTGGAATTTAGAGACTGATTTTATAAAACTTCGAGCCCCACATAGGAAAATGTACAGTGACTTGTTAACAGCCAGTTGCCAGCTGCTGATGAGAGAATGAAGTCTTCACGGATGCCGCGCATTCCCTGGGGAATGGTGTGCTTGGTGAAGGAGTTTTGGAGGTGGTGGCTTGTTCTCTTGAAGAGCTTCAAAGTTGCCAATTACCTGGTTTTGAAAAGCTTTTTAAAAACATGGACAAAGTCATTGCAGACCCTGAAGCCAAGCTTTGTAAAGAAGGCCTGACAGGTTTTATGATTAGGTAACGCCGTTGAGGAGCAGCATAAACGTACCGCAGAGTAGAGCTGCGTGTTCCTTATGAGGATGTACGTACAAATAATGTTATGAGAGGAAATCCAAACCCTCCCGGGCACGGCCCTTGCCGTGGGACTGAGTGCTCAGCTTCTTGAGAAAGACAAGGCTTCCTGGGATGTACAAATACAATGGGGAGAAATCAAACTCCTCTTTATCCACATTGAGGGTGGAGCCCATGTGAGCTCATCTTTGTGTTCAAATCTGATCCGATCTTTAGCAAGCGGGAGACTTCAGAGCCCATGGTGCTGTGCCCGGGCTGAGTCTGCTTTCTTGTGGACCTTCAGTCTTCCTCTCTGAGGGCTCTGCCCCTCAGCCCCAAGCTCAGTCCACCACGGGAGAGCAGGTCTGAGTCCGAGACTGGATGGGATTCACCGTGCTGCCCCAGCTGTGTGTCCAAAGGCCAGTGACCTGTGAGGCAGGTGGTGCCACCTGCTGTAGAGAAATGGCGAATCCCCTTAAAGCCAGAGACTCTTGGTGGCACCTGCTTTTCTTTTTGGACCCAAGGATGTATAATAAACAGATTGCATCATCCCACTCTGCCCTCTTGTAATAATAACACTGCACTTGGTTCCCCTCAGTTGGGCCTGAAAATCCCCCATCTCCATGTCCTTAGCTCAGTGTTGCTCCCACGGCTCCTGCCGGGGGTTTGCACACGGGCCTGACCATGGTCCTCTTCTCATTAGGGCCCTCAGTGACTTCCATCATCCAGAGGATTAGGGCTAAAGCCGGGGCCTGAAACATGAGACCCCCCATGGACCTGAGCTTCTATCAGTCCTCTGCACACATCCGGGGCCCCGTGTTCTGGACCCACACTCCTTGGGCAGCTGTGCTCTCTTCCATCTTTGAACCTGACCTTCCCTTTTCCTAAAAGGTCTTCCCTCCCCAGCTTCCTGTGAAACCTCCACCTGGTCTTTAAGGTTCAGTCCAAACACCTTCTCTGAGATGCTTTTCTGACAGTCCCTCCTTTGTGGCACTCCTGTCGTAATGATAACGGCCACAACACTTACTGACCACACCATGTTGCAGTGTGCCACCTGCTCTAAGCATCTTCCATGTGTTAACTCACTCAGTCCTTAGAGGCCCTGGGAAGCAAGTGGTGTACCCGTCTCACAGATGGATATGCTGAGCCACAGACATGCACACAGTCCACAGGCTCCGACTGCCCACAGTGTCCTGTTTGACCTCTGTGTGGCTGCCCGTGTACGTCTATTTCTCTACTGTAGAGCAGCAGTAAACATTTTGTTTAATCTTAGCTGCGCCATTTGTTAGAGCTGTAGAGTTGGGCAGGGTATTCCGACGAGCTGACCCTTAGTTTCCTCATCTGAGAAGTGGGTGGTGCCCCCGTTCACCTTAGAGAGTTCTGTACACTGCACAGTAAGACAGGTTCAATGCTGAGCATATGCCAGGCCCTCCTGAATGCCTGCAAGGTGCCTGTGTTACCTGTGTGCACTTATACTCCCGTTCATATTTACCTCTGTCACTATTACTGCTGAGTTAAGGAGCTATTAACATCTATTCACTCTGCTGCCTGGGGCTCCCTGGGCAAATGTTGACTGGTGAGGGCCAAAGGAGGTCCTTCCATAAAGCAAGACCAGAGTCCCCAGTTGCAGGAGAGCCTAGGGCAGAGTCCTGTTCACGGTGAAAACCGGACTTGTTCCTGGACACCTGCTCTTGGTCATGTGCCGTTCCTGCAGTGGGCGTCCTCCATCCCCTGCTGCCCCAGGGACCTGCCATGCCGACGTCCTCAGAGCCAGCTCCACACTCTGCAAGATGTTTACGATCCATACAACTCCCCACGCAGTCACGAGGAAGCACCTCTGTTCACCATGCCACACACGTCACTCGGCCTGCTGGCCCTCCGAGTGCCTCTGAGCACTCAGGCTGGCTGGTCCCAGGGCTCCCTCCGGCGCCTGCCCGGCCCCTGCGTCCTTTCTCCACTCCGAGGACATCCAGCTGCTGTCCTCTTTCCACCTGCTGTCTCTGTCTCATCTCTCCAGCAAGATCATATGTGAGGCAGGGACACTCTGCTGGGTATCTTGCATAGAAGCACTCCCAAAATATCCACTCAAAAAAGTCAAACACATATTTCCTGCTGTCACATGAAGGCTCTTGGTATGATTGGGTTTTATTTCCTTCAAGTAGACTTTTCTTATTACTGAACCTTTTTGCGCCCCCCCCCCAATTTCTTGAATCTGCAAGAGAACAGGATCAGAGATCTTCAAAGTCCTGGGCACCTCTAGAGAAGTCTCTAATTCCACATTGAGCTGCCAGTAAGTTTCCTTTTGAAGAAGGAGCTCTATGGCTTAAAAGAAGTTTGAAAATGTTTGGATTAGAGATCTTGAAACTTCTAACATTCTATGAATCTTAAAACACTCCCAGCACCCTCCAGCTGGAGCTTCCACTTCTCTGGATAACTGTTTGGCTGGTCTTGTTACCCCTGCTGTTCGCTCCTGGTGTGGGACCCCAGGAACTCATCCGGGTGCCTACTAGTTTCATCAAGATATTGGAGGACTGTGATGGCGCTTCACATGGCCTGCTGGCCCTCCGAGTCACCTGCAGGTGGATACTCTGGCTAAACCGTTGTTAAAATAAATGAATAAATTTAAAAAAAGTAAGATCTCTTGGGAGAATGTGAACATAAAATCTATTTTCATTTTTCTGGGATGGAAGTGATGAAAAATGAAGTAGAAAAAAAGAAATGAAGATGGAGGTTGGGTCTTCAGCCATCACCGCTCCAGAAAACCTCACAGTACTACCGGGCAGAGGGGAGAGGGAACCAGCGACCCCTACAGATACGGGGCCAGGTGTGTGCGTGCACACGTGTGCAGGTGCGTGCTGGGGTCTGCTTGTGTGTTTCTGCCTGCGTGTGTGCTGTGCACAGATGGGCCCCGCCAGCACAGGCCTCACTTCCAAAATTCATTCTTTCCAGTTTATTTTTGTTGTTAAAATCTCTTTCTCCCAATTTCCTTCTCATTTTGTGTCACGTCGGTGAGCAATTAAGAATAATTTAAACAGAATTAATGATGGTTAACACCATGACGAAATATTTTATAACACACACATGAATGCTCTGTGGAGAGGAAGTGGAATATAATTTGAACAACCACACGAGTGACAATTTTAATTACTTTTCTCCTGCTTTAATAACTGTGCTGTTAAAGAGCGGCTGAACAGCTGCTCTGCCGTCAACACCGGCCTCCCGCCGCCTGCTGTTTTCGTCGGAAGGCTGTGCTCCCCGCGGTCGTCGGGGAGGCAGAGCCGTGTGCTTCAGAGGGAAAGACTCGAGAAGGAGAAGCAGCCTTCGGGCTGGGGCTCCTGTCTGAGTGCGGGCTGCCCTCGGAATGAAGCCCGCAGACCAGGACGCTTCTGAAAGCCGCTCCCAGTAATTAAATCGAGGAGGGACACAGAGAGTAGGCCCCAGGCCAGCTTCAGTGCATCAGAAATGAATTGGAGGTTGAGGAGCCTCCGGAGGAACGGTCCAGAAGGTCACAGAATGCCTGAGGTGCTCATTACTCGGCTCACTGCAGGGACATGGACAACCCAAATCACAGGACTCGTTTCTACCTTGGGCATCAGCTTTCTTAGACAAGACAGTTCTCCACGGCATGTAGGGTGAAGAGCTGTCTTCACCACCTCTCATTGATTCTGGGACACCATTGGTTCAGACGAACCGCAAAAGCTGTAAGATTTTACAGAGAATGAGAAGCCATTCTGATGTCACAAAAACTAGCTGTGATCAGCGTGTCGTGGAGGCAAGGACCTGGCACGTGCACTGGTCTAAGGCAGGTTCTCAGACACTGAGCTGCATCCCCCAGGGGGCTTGTTAACACGGATGGTCAGGGGCCCACCGAGTGTTTCTCATTCTGTGAGGCAGGGCTGGAGAATTTGTGTCTCCAACAAAATCCACCACATTTGGGGATCTGCTGTTCCAAGTTAACAAAAGCAAGTTCCTTGTCAGCGGCCTGAAGTCAGAGAGGCATGTGTGGTACTGGAGGCTGGTCAGTCTCCCGGGGCTGACGACATCCCACACATTAAACGTTCAGGCATCTGCAGGCTGTGGGGACAGCACAGCAGCCGGCCAGAGCACTTTCCCAGCACGCAGAGCACAGGCCCCATCATGTCAGAGAAAGAAGGGGCTCCCCTGGCCCCAGACCACAGTGAGGGGCGCCCTGCAGTGTGTACAGCTCACTTTTCTCGGAGCGTCACCACCTCGCAGGAGCAGAATGGACAGGGTTCAGGAGCAGGATGACCACGGTCGCCCACTCTTGACCGTGGAGCCTATTCACTGAGCCTCGGTGTGCACCTGTGTGACTGGGGATGGCAGCGTCGTTAGGAAGAACGAACTGGAGCTGATGTGATGTTCTCGGCAGTTCTTCCCACTCAGGATGGGGGCCTGTGGCCTTCTGATGTCAAGATTGTTCTTTTTTAATCACTAAAGGAGCCACAAAAACTTCAACCTTCTCTGCTGTACCCCTTTTCATAAAGGGGTTTGTTCTGTGAAGTTTGTTTCCAGTTGGGGGCTGGACTTGGGGATCAGGGGCCACATGTGGCCTTGAGAACACAGGTTTCCCCTCCTCCTGGGCGGGGCCAGTAAACTCTCAGGGGATGCAGGGGGTCTGCCCACCAGGCAGAGGGCCGGGAAACGCAAGATTCACCATCGAGTTCTCTCTTTTTTCTGTCCCAGTTTTGAAACGGTGCTGACTGTCCAACCCTGCGCAGGACTCCGAGGGCAGGCCCCACTGTTATTCTGTGAGGAAGACGCTTGACCACCTGTGTGATGCTGGGACTGCCCAGGCCCCAACCCAGGTCTTCAGCGTCCAGTTCTGCTGACCGTGAAGACCACCACTGACAGTTTCTTGTACCCAGAGAGAAAACAAAATTCCTTTGTCCGCATAATCCTTTTTTTTTTTTTTTTGGTTTAAAAATTTTCTTTGTATTCAAGCAAACCAAACATGCTTAAAAAGAAAACAACGTGGCTGTGTCCCTCGTCCCCGAGGGTCCTGCTCTCTGTCCAGCACGACGCTCTCAGTGGCAGGAACACTACCTAACTCTCTGATCCCCAGCACCTGGCTCCCTGCCGGGGCATACAGCAGACACTCAATAACAGAACTGAGGGCAGCAGGGAGGGAGAGGGCACCATGTACTTGCTACAAGGGAAAGCAGGCAGCTGGCAAAGGGGCTTCCCCGGAAACGGCAATGACCCCTGAGAAATAAGCCAGGTGGCTTCTGCAATAAGCTGAATTGCATCTTACTCTACAAGTCTTGTAATAAATCATTCCATGTAGGTCTAATGTGTGATAAACAAGAGACAGACACATTTGCATTTTTGTAAAGAAATGTCAAAATCTTGAGCCAGCTAAGTTCCCACTGGTGCCATCTTTAGCTGAGAGGACAAGAGAGTCACTCTCTGACAACAGACAGGACCAGAGGACACTCAATGTGGGCCCGATTTGCCGGAATGAGCTACAGGGAAACACTGCTGTGATCAGGTGATGGCTGGGTCGTTGTCGTGAGCTTTCTTGTCATTAAAAGGAAAACTCGATTAAGACAAATAAATCTTACTCACACCAAGTGGGAAAAAGATTAACCTGAACTGGTGAGAAGTCTGATTTCAAGAGGTTTTCTAAAAAAACAAACTTTTGTACCTTCCCAAGACTATCACCTGAAAGCACTCCCTTCTGAAATGAGAAAATGAATCACACCAGACATGAGCCCGGAAACACCTGGGTGGTCACAGAAGCAGTTTTCTTAATGGAATCAATATTTCTGAAGCAGTCACTCTTTTGTTTTGTTTCGTTTTTGCAAGAGATTATTTTCTTTCAGATTTCTACTCAGCTTCACCTCACTTCTCTGTAACCTTAAACCAGAGGACTAGTAACTGTGAGGGTAAAGCTTAGAAATGCCCACAGGACCACTCGAGTGTCACTACTGTGACTTCCGACTGTTGCTTTGCTGCTGAGCCCTTGGGAGAGGGTGGTCAGGAGCCTCCTCTCCAGTGGACAGACTGCCCTCAGTCCATCTGCTTTCTGCCTCCTCTGCTCTCTGCCAGGAGAGTTCTGCAGAGGGGTGAGGATGGGGAACGGCACCTCTGAGCATGAAGAAGGGAGCACACTCACTGTAGGGTGAAGGGGTAACCTGGGCCTTGAAGGCAGGAGACACTAACTGGGGCATAGCATCCTGGAGAGGCTTGATGACCACAACCTTGCCTAGGAAATTGGTTCCACCAGTAATAACTGAAATAAGTGTCTGGTTCTCTTGCCAAAAGGATATTAAGACAGATCAGGGAACAAGGACTCCTGCCTGAAACAGGGACTGGGCACCAGCACTCCTGGGTTCTCTCGGCTGGTGCCGGAGAGGGGACTGTGCCCCTCCCAATGGAGTGTCTCGTGCTGTGCTTCTGTAGGATGTCATTACGATGTACCCCATATACAGTGGGAATAAACTGTGAGCAGTAACTTCAGGGTGTCATTACAATGTACCCTATATACAGTGGAATAAACTGTAAGCAATAACTTCAGGGTGGCATTA
>NW_003852448.1:4437688-4440641 GCF_000181295.1 Otolemur garnettii
GTGTCATTACGATGTACCCTATATACAGTGGGAATAAACTGTGAGCAGTAACTTCAGGGTGGCATTAAGATGTACCCTATATACAGTGGGAATAAAGTGTGAGCAGTAACTTCACATGCACCAAACTAAAACACAACACAATCAGGCCACAGGCGACTTCTATTTTCATGAACCCGCAAGGCTGTTTCCTGCCTCTCATCCTCGGATCAGGTTCCACCTTAGCTCAGAATCACCGGGTGTTCTGTGTGGCAAACTTCCTTTCCTTCATAAGCCACTTTGCTAGTGAAGCTTCCCCAACTGACAGACTGTTCTAGGGCCATGTTGATACCGGGAAAGTGGCACCATAGCCCAGCTCAGCCGAGCAGGGCCGGTGGGACCTGCCACCTCTGTCTTGGTGGCAGCAGCCAGCAAAGGAACTGGAAGGCTGGAGCAAGTGGGGGAGCCTCCCTCCCCCACCAGAGGCTCCAGTAGAGCGGTGCTAGAGGACCTGCCAGCTCCGCCTTGGCAGCAGCTCACACAGAAACCGGCAGGCTGGAGCCAAAGGGGAAGTTTTCCTCTCCCACCAGAGGCTCCAGTAACAAAGAAGACCAGGCCGATTAGGGGAAAATGCTGGGGATTCCTCCAGTGCATCCCTGATTGGTCCATTTTCAATCCTGCTCCTGACTGGTCTATTTTATAGACCAATCAGCTAAGCTCTCAGCTCATTGGACAACTGCCCCTATATAACCCCCTGAGCAGAGAGCCTAGGAGGAGATCCTCACTGACCTTTGAGAGAGGAAGAGAGCAGAAGAGCAAGACCATCACAGATCATTGCAGACCTTCGAGAAAGATAGAGCAGAAGAACAAGACTTCAGCGAGCTGTTGCTGCAGAACTTCGAGGAAGAAAGAGTGAGAGCTGTAACACTTCTACGGCTGACCCTCCTCTGCAAAGAGGCTTGGTCCTTTGTAGGAGCTGTAACACTTCTACTGTTGATCCCACTCTACAAAGAGGCTTGGCACTTTGTAAGAGTTGTTTTCATAAGAGTTCTAACACTGGCATTCTGCCCTGCAAGGCGGTTTGGTTCTTTGAGCTGTAAATAAAACCACTGTTCATTCTATGGTCCGTCGACTCATTCATCGAATTGTCGAGACCAAGAGGCTGGAAATCTGAAGTCAAAAATCCGGTATCAATGTCATGTATTGTGTTCACAATTTCTCATGCTGCAAGTCTTACACATATCTACTTCCCCCAACCTATCTTTCCAAACTCATTTTCTGCTATTTTTTTCCAAGCACCTCTCATTGGACTGCAGTGGCCCACCCCAGGGCCTGCAGGGAGCAGTTCACCTCCCGGCCCGGCTCCTGCTTCGCCCTCTTCTTGGAACCCACAGGAGTTATGAGCAGGAGCTGCGGAGAGAGCTTGTGCAGAGCGGCACAGAGGGGCTGGTTTGAGGGGCAGCCAGGTGGACAGGGCTGGGGACCCAGTGCTCAGTGGGGACAAAGCAGCAGCGAACGTAGATTTTCAAGACAAAACAGAGAGAGGCAGGACAGAATGCTGAACGGCAGAGGAGGATGGCTTTAAAAAATCATCAGGATAACACTGCTCAGCAGATACTTACAGTGCTGACGGGAACAGGAGAATCTTAAAAGAAGGGCAGAATTCTGATGGCCTAAACGATTGGGGGCACCTGTCAGGTGGTGAGAGGGATGGTCTGAAGCAGCTGTAAGATGTGATGGGAAGATAGGAAGTGCTCTGAGTACACTCAGGGGTCTTAGGAGATGTTTCTGGAAGGTGGACATGAGATGGCACAGGGCCCTCGGGCCACACAAGGAGCAGAGACCATGTGGTGGTGGTGGGGACCACAGCAAGGTGTCGATTGGGATGGAGGAAGCATCTGGTCTACTGGCGGGCAGTCTGTGGTTTTGGGATTCCAAACCACCTACAGGAACCTCAAAGGTCCCATCTGGAATGCCTGACACTGTCACCTGTGATGTCAGCCAGCTACAATCGCCTAAAATGAGCAGACTGCTGTCGGCTAGCGAGCCAGTGGCATTCTTCTTGGGATGACTTTCAGCTTGCTTGGAACTCCAGTCCCTTTCCTGCTTTGTCGGTTTGTCTTACTGTACGGCGTGTGTGCAAATGCACTGGGGGCTTCAGTAACATAACACAAGTGTGAACAGTGACTAGGCACTTACGAGTGTGACTCCTGCATCACTGATGATCACATGACTTACACAGAGACGGACTGTGCGGGATGCTCAGGGAAATGCCAAGAATTAAAAGGAGGGTTAGAAGTCGACAAAGTAAAAAGAAACTCCAAGGCGCTCAGGCTAATGAGAATCGTCTCTGACACTGAAATGTCAGTAGGCCACTATTTTAAGATTTCTGACCCTTTAAAAGCTGAGGTCTGTGTAACCTGTTTACCTGGAAGATGGGCCAGGCAGACCCTTAACATCTGCAAGGTTCAAAGACCCTAGAGGAGACATATTTACATTTTCTCCATAAACTGCAGTTACCACATTCTCCCATGCTTATCATCACAAATAAACACCCTGATCATCAGAACACGTACACATTTTGTCTGGTCTGGCGTTTAATACATCCCACCAGAAGGTGCTAAAGAGGACAAAAATGGTCCGGACGGAGAGGGACACTCTAAGCAAGACTGTTTCTACTTGGCTCTCGCTTGCTTCAAAAATGTTTCTTTAGGAAACTTTTAAGTCTTTATAGAGTAAGTTTGCTGTTTGCCGATGGGCACATGCCTGAGCCCAGGGAGATGCACCTGCCTCATGGAGGTCGGCGACTATCACGCTCAGCTCCCTGACTGGCCTCGGTGGGCACACAGCTTATTTTCATAAAATTTTCTATGATTTAAAGAAAGAGTTTATAGCCATTTCAAACTTATTAGAAAGTTGCAAGTAGGCTCGGCGCCTATAGCTCAACCGGCTAAGGCGCCAGCCACGTACACCTAAG
>NW_003852448.1:4440855-4451529 GCF_000181295.1 Otolemur garnettii
AAAGTTGCAAGTACAGAGCAGAGGGCTTTGCCCGCCCGAGGCACTTGAGGGCAAGCTCTGACCCTATGCCCCTACTTCCCCAAATGCTCCCGGGCTGTACACAGCCCACAAACAAGGGTGTCTCCCACAAAACCATGTCATCTCCGCCATTCAGGGAACTAACACTGATGCATGACCACATACAGGCATCTTCACACCGCGTGAGTTTTTCAGATTTTCCCAGGAAGGTGGACGGGAAAACTTTAACAGCTTTTTTTCCTTCTTTCTCTTTTCTTTCTTGTAACAGTTTTTCTTAGCATTCATTATCTTGAAGCTCAGCTGCTCAAGGGCAGGAGATGGCCCAGAAGCTACAAACAGCCAGGTGACTGACGTCCAGACCTGCGCAGAGTCCGTGCAGACTAGAGCGGTGAGCTCCAGTTACCCTAAACCCATGAACATGTCACTGTGACAATGAAAATCACTGCCCCAGGTGAGAATCACCACCATTTCCTGCACATGTGAGGCTCGTGAACTCTGTCTCCCCAGGGGAACCCCCCACCCCCCGGACGTGCTCAAGCGCCTCCTCCATCCGGAATCCAGCTCTGTAAAATGCCCACATCTCCCTGTGCGCAGGGAGAAGATACCTTAGGAGCACAAGGTCTCTCTGCTCCGTCCTGCGGCCAGGGAATGAATCCCGGACGCCTCGCTCACCGGATGGTCTTTCTTGGCCACTGACATGAAGTAGGGAATGAACATGGGTTCTGGGTAACAGTCAGAAGTAACAGAAGCTTAAAACACTTCTTGTCAGCCAGCTGCAATGTCACATGCTAGGGGCTTGTTTTGTGTTTTGGGGTCCCCACACTCATGCCCCCTTGTCTCCCTCAGCACCCACTTACCACTGCCAGCTATAAAGTAGGTGAAAGAGGTGACCCCAGGGCCCTGTCATGCGACAGCTGTCTGATACGAAGCAACACCTTCTCGGGGGGAAATTAACGGAAGTGGAAGCTGACATAACATTTAGCCAGATGTCTCTGCTCATTTTTCTTTGAATGTGACTATTTTAAGCACTTAGATGATCCTACTCTATCTCCATTTGGAGAACAAGCTTCTGGATCCACCCGCTCCACATTTCCTGAAGAATGCACTTTATAAAGGGCTTTGATCTGTTTCCTAACTCACTTTCCAAGTCTCTCCCTTTCCTGTCCTATTTTGGGGCCTCGGGTTGCTGTTGTGTAACAGTGAAGAAGATGGCTGTGGTTCTGGGTCAGATTTACAATCCTGCTGTGTTGCCCTCCGCTTGAGATGCCTCTGGGTGTCAGTGGAGGGTGGGCGGCCTCCCACTCCTCCTCATGACTCTGTTAGCCCATAAAACAGAAACCACTGAACACCATCAGACCCAAGATACCTGAGGAGATGACAGCGGTCTGCTTCAGGGAATCCAGATGACAGAGAGAACGTCAACCAAGCTCAACTTTTCAGGGTGTAGGCATTGAATGTGATGTAATGTCCAAGAATATACATGTGATTTCATTTCTAGAAGGAGAAATGCCCGGTACAGAAAGGCAGGGACTTTCTCCAAAGCTAAGCGAAGACCTTTTACTCTTCTCAACGGCATCTTCAGACACCTTTTCTCTCCATAAAGATCTCTGTTTCTATCTGTAGGCATCAAAAACTCATACACCTGCTACGTGCAGAATGTACAGGACTAGAATCTCACAATTTATGTGATTAGTGGGAGCTCTTATTCTGGTGATTATTATGAGTTTACACATGAAAAAATAAGGGTCAGCCCCTAACTGTCAGGCCCCGTTGATGGCGTCTCTGTTGTCTCCTGCTGTTAGAAAGACGGGTGCACAGAACCACTGTCTTCTGGCTTCTCACCCAAACACGAGCTCCAAACAGGTCTCATGAGAATAAATGTGGGGCCGTGCTTTGATTTCCAGCTTTTCTTAGTCAGCCCTCTGGGTTTGCTTGTTTTGTCCCTTCCCTGTAGACTACAGGTCAAGCACACAGAACCTCAGGACCTGCTCTGCACTGGTCAGACCAGGACAGAGAGTGGCGCTGGCAGTCGGGAGAGGGTGGCACTGCTGGCCCTCCTGGTAGTCGCTTACCAGCCTGTGCCCTGGTTTCCTCAATAGTGAAGCAATAAAGGTGTGGTGGACAGTCACCAGGACACCCTTCACAATGATTTCTGTCCTTCCTCATATGGGCTGAGGTTCCTATTGGTGACAGAGCCACCAGGGACACTGGCGTGCTTCCTAAGTGCCAGGAAAAGTCTAATTTATAGCTAGCAGAATAAGTGGGAAATAGCCTTTTGTCCTGGGAGACAAGTTACCAGACAAGTTACCAAGTTAAGTCCTCAGGACACAGTGTTCTCCCTGCAGCCTGACCCCACCCTGCTGCTCAGTGTGACCTCGGGACACGGCGCTCTCCCAGCAGCCTGATTCCTCTGTGCTGCTCAGTGTGACCTCAGGACACGGCGCTCTCCCAGCAGCCTGACCCCACCCTGGTGCTCAGTGTGACCTCGGGACACAGCATTCTCCCAGCAGCCTGATTCCTCTGTGCTGCTCAGTGTGACCTCGGGACACAGTGTTCTCCCAGCAGCCTGACCCCACCCTGGTGCTCAGTGTGACCTCAGGACACAGTGCTCTCCCAGCAGCCTGACCCTGCCCTAGTGCTCAGTGTGACCTCAGGACATGGTGCTCTCCCAGCAGCCTGACCCTGCCCTGGTGCTCAGTGTGACCTCAGGACATGGTGCTCTCCCAGCAGCCTGACCCTGCCCTAGTGCTCAGTGTGACCTCAGGACACAGTGCTCTCCCAGCAGCCTGACCCTGCCCTGGTGCTCAGTGTGACCTCAGGACATGGTGCTCTCCCAGCAGCCTGACCCCACCCTGGTGCTCAGTGTGACCTCAGGACATGGTGCTCTCTTAGCAGCCTAACCCCACCCTGCTGCTCAGTGTGACCTTGGGACACAGCGTTCTCCCAGCAGCCTAACCCCACCCTGGTGCTCAGTGTGACCTCGGGACACAGCGTTCTCCCAGCAGCCTGACCCCACCCTGGTGCTCAGTGTGACCTCGGGACACAGCGTTCTCCCAGCAGCCTGACTCCTCTGTGCTGCTCAGTGTGACCTCGGGACACGGCACTCTCCCAGCAGCCGGACTCCTCTGTGCTGCTCAATGTGGCCTGCAGAGTCTCGATGCAGCCTGGACTCATGGAGTGCACAGTCCACTGCTCATCTCTGAGAGTATTTCCCACCTACCTGTATTCAACTCCAAGCTATCCAGGAGTTCACATTACTCATGTTGTATTTATAATACTGTCATGTACGTATTAAGCAGTGTGTATAATGCTGTTAGTTATATATACAATACACACTGTATATGCTGTTATTCTCTTCTGTATTAGTATATACATATACTAATGTAGTAATGTATATATATACTAGTATATATATGTATGTGTATTGTGTGTGACACCTTGTGTTGCGTATATAGTATGTATTGTGTGCTGTACTAGAGCCTTCTGTGTGCACCCATCTGTGTAGAACACTGTATGTATTCTGTGTGACACTGCTATCCTGTGTACACTCTGTGTCCTGTGCATAACCTTATTACCTACGTGTGCCCCAGTACTGTGTGCAATCCTGTCATCCTAAGTGTACACACGTACTGTCACATTACGCAAAGTGGGGCACCTGTGTCTGCCCCTTTCTCTTAAGTGATCAGGAGCGGAAGGAGGGGCAATGCCCAGCTAGCGACACGCCTGGCTTTCCCTCACTCCTGTTCCATTAGCATCGGTAACTAAATCTGGGATCCATTCTCTTTGTGTCTTTGGATTTGAAAGAGAACCTTTCCTTAGCAGCAAGGCAGCACCTCCACCTTGACTGGGCTTGAAATGCTGCTGTTCCCTGGTAAAGAAAACCTGGAGTGTCGGTGGTAGATATGGACAGAATTTCCCTGTAGACCAGAAGACCCCAGCAGGATCTGCTGTGAGGACCTCTTTGGTGACGCTGCTGCCTTATCTAGGACTACAAAACAAACTCTTCACCAGTGACTTTTAAGGGAAAAATGAAACTGACTTTGTTTTGAGTGTCTGACCATGATCACACTTTCAAAACAGGCAATTCAGTGAAGTTTGTTGAATATTAAAGTTTGACTTCAGGAACCCAGTGGATTGTGGTGGTTGCCTGCCTGGAGACCTCCCGAGATGAGAGGTTGGAGTGATCAGCTTCACTCCATGTCCACACCCTGCACACACACACACATACACACACACACCCATGGGAGGGCCACACAGTGACAGCTGGAGCCCTCAGTGGCTTTTTCTGTAGACTAAGATGAAACATGGTTCCCCGAAACATCACCCAACAGAGAAGGCGCACGTGAAGTCTGCCAGAAAGGTTTATATTCACTTAGCGATCCATCCAAGCCTATGCACTGTGCATGAGATACGATTTCAAATGACTGCATTATTTTGATTGCTTTTTACCTTCTCTGATTACAACATTTCTGTTAGAAAAAATAAAGTCAATGTTCACACTTTGGTATCGCGTGAGCACGTTCTTACAGATGATGGCAAAACTCACGTCTCGAGGAGTATTTTGGTTGCTCACAACATGAGCGGGAGCTTTCACAGTATCAAACACAGCACATGTGTTGGCTCATGTTCTAGGAAGTTCCAGCGTTTGATCATGATGTAAATTAGGTCCATGTTGGCCCCAAAGTGTTGTGTGTTAGTGCAGCTTTTAATCATTGGCCCTGAACTGTTTGGCCCTCAACTATTTATTGAGGATGCACTTGGTGCCAGGGGTGGCTCTAGCTTCTGGACCAAAGGGTGAGTGAGGCCAAGCTCCTGCTCCCTGAACTCTCATGTGAGTGGGGCGTGGGCACCCGTAACACACAGAAATGCCAGTGGCAGGTGAGGCCACACACAGGAGTCTGAGACAGCCGGCCGTTAGGTGGAGGCTGGAGAGGGTGCTAGGGGCTGAGCCGTTGTGGGCTCTGTTCCGTGAGTCTGAGAGCTAGTTCTGGGGCTCCACACCCCCTGGACCTACAGGTGACTATCAGGGGCTCGGGCACTTTGCTGGGACTTGATGTCATTTATACTCAATCTGTGCACAGTCCCAGCACTGTGTCCCCCCCGCCATGTTCATATGTTGAAATCCTCACCCCAACCTCAAAGGTCTCAGAAGGTGATTGGGCCACGAGCATGGAGCCCTGATTAAAGGGACCCCAGAGAGCTCCTTTGCCCCTTCCCTCATGAGGGAAGAGAGCCGACCCCCACCAGGAACCGAACCTGCCTTGACCTGGTACCCCATCCTCCCCCATCTTACGACACCTACACCTCTGGGGCTCAGAACGGCCCTGTGTGTAGCGTTTTGTTGTAGCCACAGAACGGATGAAGACAGCCTGCGACAAGGCTGCCCACGGAGGCCTGGGCAGGGCCTGCCCCTGGGGGCTCCATACCCACAAGGGGGTTGGGCCAGACCAGCCACATAAAAAAGGGAAAAATGCTCTCAGAGTCCTCGGGAAGGAGGATGGGAGGGCCCGACCAGAGAAGGTTTGTGGGATGGGATCTTGGGGCTGCAAAAGATATTTTAAGTGCTGAGGGGTAAGTGGAGTGTTTCACAGACATAGAAACAGCACCCGGGAAACTAGGACGTTCGTTCCAGCAGCGGCTGTAACACAGACGTGATGCTACAGTCCTGCAAAGGTCTGGTTTGAATTTCACAAATGTTGAAGATGATTAATGAGAAACCGTAACCTTCATGTACATCCCCTGATTTGGAGCTGACACCAACACGGTCTCACTGTCCCCTCTGGTTGAACTGAAGTGAATGGGACGCTTCTGACCTGATGAAATGTTTTAATGGTAACACGACACCTCTCTCATCTGCTTTATATATTGACATTCCTTTAATTTCCTTAAAAGGTGGTTGTGTTCCTAAAAGTGCTTGAAAATGTTGAAGAATGGCTGGGCAAGCAGGTGTGGCCAGGTGTCCAGCAGCCTGAGTGCTGGCCGAGAGTCCCCGCGCTTCTGTCTACTGATTATTTGGTCAATGTCCCTTCCTATCTGTCTGCTCATTCTGGCCCTTGTGACAAAATAAAAAAAATTTAAGGCAGAAAGAAAGATATAAATACATAGGTAAAAATAAAATAAGCTTAAAATGAGTAGCTAAGAATATCAGAACAATGAAAAAATAGGGATAAAGAAGTCAGGAAAAAGCTTACACTATAAAACGTGTGCTACACAGCGCTCCCCACGCAGACTGCACAGTTCACGGCCAGCTTTCCAGGGGCCAACACAGGCAGAGACATGGCACGTAGCCTCCTAGACAGAAACGGCCCTGACCAAGAGAAGCTCAGCTGCACCGGGGAGAGAAATTGCTCCCGTGTGACTCTCTACAGAGGAAATGTAAAGAAATCCCCAACCTCAGCTTTGAGAACATTCTTTTGGCAAACAGGTTTCCTGGGACCTGTCCCTATTAATTCAAGACTCTGGGGCGTGTGATGGGCACACAGCACCCTCTGTCGGCCCCTTAAAAGACTTTGGAGACTTACACCCTCAGCTGTCACTGAAGGAGCATTTTGGCTTCTCAGCCAGGCCAGGAGCTGTGTGGGCAACAAGCTTTATGTCTCCCGGTCCCGGGGCTGGAGTCCAGGAGCAGGTGCAGCTGCTCAGGTTCTGGGGCCTCTCCCAGCATGCACTGAGCTCACTGTGGGGTGTACCTTATGACCTCATCTGACCCTCAGAGTCCCCAGAGGCATCCCCCTCCAAATGGCATCACGTTGGGGGTTCAATGCACACTTTGGGGGTCTGCGGTGTTCTCACTCTCTCCCCTCTCTGGTGCCTGGGCCTTGCTTCCTCTCCTTCCCCCAATTATCTGCACTTTCTGGAGTTTGCTGAAATCATTTTATTTTTCTAGCTTTTATTTTTTTAATAGAAGGACCATTTCTATTATGGGACTCTTCACTTGACCACTACGTTGCATTTTACCTAACAGGGATTTACAGACGTTTAGAAGTTTGTGACTTCTTTGCTTGTTGCTGGTTGTACTCCCCACATCGATCTCACTTTGGGGCCACTTTCTTTGGGTGCCATTTTCTTCCTGGGTGGGTAAATTTTACATTTCTAAATGTCCCAAATTCCTTTTTCTATTCATTTTATGAACAAGTGGACAGGACTGCAAGTTAGACCCTTCTCCCAACAGCACTCGGCAGACCTTGCTTTCTCGTTTCTTAAGGCTGTTGTTCTGAAGCTGAAAAGTCTAATGCTGACCTGAATATTTAAAATGAGAAAAGGAAAGAAAAAGACATGGGAAAAAAAAACTATTTTATTTTACCTGTAATCTTAGGTAATTTCTAACCTTTGAATTGCCAGATTTCATTAGGAGGCATCTAACTTTAGGTCTTTTCCAAAATTCTTATAACTACATTTATTTATCATTTATTTACTTTCTGAGACAGTGTATCACTCTCTCGCCCTGGGTAGAGTGCCTTCGCATCACAACTCATAGCAACTTCAATTCTTGGATTCATGGGATCTTCCTGCCTCAGCCTCCCAAGTAGCCGGGATGACAGGTGCCCGCTGCGATACTCAGCTGGTTTTTCTATTTTTAGTAGAGATGGGGTCTCATTTTTGCTCGGGCTGGTCTCAAACTCTTGAGCTCAGGCGATCCACCTGCCTTGGCCTCCCAGAGTGCTGGGATCGCAGGCGGGAGCCACCGTGCCCGGCTGTTATAATCCCATTTAATAGGTTTCATCTTCCAATGACTCAAAAGCTTGGGGGAGATTTTGTCTGTTCTAGTTCGGTCTGCTTGTTTCCCTTTATTCTCCCCAATCTCTCCTTCTACAGCCACAACAAACAGTTGAAATTTCTTGGATCTTTTTTTCATAGTCTCATATATTTTCTTTGAATTTTCATCTTTGCCAGTTACATGGCCTCCTGGGAAACCTTCAGCTCGATATTCTGAGTAACTATTTGGGGTCTGTTCATAAGTTTGCTCAAAGAAGGACACCTGAGAGACTGAAGGGCGGGAGCACCGGCTCACTCACTGACCCGGCAGACCCACACCAGGCCTTGTCCCGGGCTTCACTCACTGACCCCGTGGACCCGCACTGGGCCTCATCCCAGGCTTCACTCACTGACCCTGTGGACCCGTCCCGGGCTTCGCTCACTGACTCCGTGGACCCGCACCGGGCCTCGTCCCAGGCTTCACTCACTGACCCCGTGGACCCATACCAGGCCTCGTCTTGGGCTTCACTCACTGACCCCGTGGACCCGCACCGGGCCTCATCCTGGACTTTCTCCAGAGAACTGGGCCACACGACAACCCTGTCTACTCAATTCTTCTTTGAATTTTTTACAAAATAATCTGTTCAATGCTTTACGTCTCAAGCAGTCCGTCTGCTTCCTTTTCACAGCGGCCTGCTCTTGAGTGACAGAGCTGACACCTGGGATTCTCTTAGAGGGTATCTGCAGTCTGACTGCAGCCACTACAAGTGACTTTGGGATGCTTCCCCTGGGACCTCCTTTCCCGACACTCAGCCCAGGCCTCCCTCTCATGCATCTCAGTGGGGCCTGGTTGGCTGTTCTCCCATCCAGGCAAGGCCCTGGGCAGGGATGCAGGACCTCAGCCATCACAGGGTCACTGCCCTCAGTGGACACAGAATCTGACCATAGGGCCTGGGGTGGAGACGAGGGGGCAGCTAACAGGTGGGGGCCCCTTCAGCACTTAGAGTCCTTGTCACTGTGACCCCCTGAGCTGCAGCTAAGGAAAGTCTCATGACCAAGTCTCCTCTTGTCTTGGGGTCACAAGTGGGAGGCAGCAGTGTAGAGAGCCAGGGTGGCCCCTCACTTGGCCCCCACATGGTGCCTCCATACTCCCTGACCCACTCCGGCTCCTGGCTTGGCTGCTCCTGCTCTGATGAGTATTCTAGAGTTCAGAAGCCCGAAAAAACAAGCCGCTTCCTCCTCCTCCTCTTTCTTCTTTTTTAATTTTTTTTTTTTTTTTTTTTTTTTTAGACAGAGTCCTGTTCTGTCACTCTGGGTACAATACCATGGTGCCATCATAGCTCATAGCAACTTCAAACTCCTGGGCTTAAGGGATCGTCCTGCTTCAGCCTCCCAAGTATAGCTGGCTACAGGTACCTACCACCATGCCCAGCTAGTTTTTCTATTTTTAGTAGAGACAGGGTCTTGTCCTTGCTCAGGCTGGTCTTGAATTCCTGAGTTCAAGTGATTCACCGGCCTCGGCTCGGAGCGTGCTGGGACCGCAGGCTGAGCCGCCGCCCGCCTCCCTCCCTTTCTCCTTCCTGTCTCTGCAGTCGGGCCCTGTACTCTTGCCTTCAGCTTTCACCTTCAACACGATCCCTTTATGTTCACCCTTCAAAGAGCCTGAAACATCCTGGTTTGCCGGTAGCTTCCTTCTCAGTGGCCCAGTGGTGTAATTTATTTTTTATTTTTATATTCTGTCTATCTTTTTATTTGGAAAAGAGGAAGAGACATGTGCTGGGGCAGCCACTTCAAACAGCCACCCCTTTAGGGAATACGATTGGGTCCTATTTCAGGCAGGAGCTGAGTGAACAGGTTAGCGGGTGGCCTTAGAGGAAAGTGGGCCAGTCACAAAAGGGCTTTTGCTGCCCAGAGCAAGAACGATAGGAACTGAAGGGAGGGAACAGACTCCAGAGGACGATTCATTGGCTTGATCATCATTATTAATATCAATGGACATTTTCAGTAAAACACGGAAGGGCGTGAACTCTCATGGGAAAGCACCCGGGGGTCGACGTGGCTGCCACCTGCCCAGGGATGGCCAAGCTGACAGGCAGGACAGCAAGAAGTTTCTTTTCATGGGAGGTGTTCATTTGGTGGTTGGTGAGGAGGAACACGGCCCCAATGGAGTGGTTTGCTTTGGGTCTGGCAGCAGATACTGAAGAGTGTAACGTATTCCAGAATGTTCATGTCTAAGGATACAGGCTGCCTAAGAATCCTCTGCCTGCTCTTGGTACGTGAGCCTCAAAGGAAACGGCTCCAGATGTGCGTGAGGTTGAACAGATGCTCTTGCAAACTCTCCATCAGTGCTCTAAGGGGCCTCAAACTTCGTTCTAAACATTCATTGGACAAATTCGAAATTAAAAAGGGCGGCTGAGGTTAATGCTTTGAAAATTCAGCATAAGAGATGCCTAGAGGATTAGGCTGCTTGGAGAAGTATTCATTTTCAGGTTTGCTGCTGGGAATTGATAGCACTCTACAAGTTTGAGGCTAGTAACACGGTTTTATCTGTGAAGATGTAGCTATTGTTTCTACTCTTGGGCTATTCATTTATAGTTGGGGATAAGTCATTAGCACACCAGAGTGGAGGCAGACACTTCCTACAGTGGGATCAGACTAAGGGACGTCTTCTAGAACTGCTGATTTACACAAGGAAGGAGTGTGAGCCAGAAAGACCCCCAATCCAGGGCCACTTTGGAGGTTCATGGAGGTTTCTTCTCCCCTGTTCAAAAGGCAAACGACAGAGGTGCTCTTCACTCAGCACCTCCCTGCAGGAGGATTTCTGGGGGAGCCATTCCCCTTCCTTGAGGGACAGAGTCTCATTATGTGTCCCTGCAGGAGCACGAATCAATACTCAGGACGTTCATGACATCACCAGTCAACTCTCAGGACGTTCATGACATCACCAGTCAACTCTCAGGA
>NW_003852448.1:4451681-4461395 GCF_000181295.1 Otolemur garnettii
CAGTCAACTCTCAGGACATTCATGACATCACCAGTCAACTCTCAGGATATTCATGACATCACCAGTCAACTCTCAGGACGTTCATGACATCACCACTCAACACTCAGGACTTTCATGACATCACCAGTCAATTCTCAGGACATTCATGACATCACCAGTCAACTCTCAGGACATTCATGACATCACCAGTCAACCCTCAGGACATTCATGACGTCACCAATCAATCCTTGGGATATTTCTTCTTACCTAGCCCATCCTGGGCCTCAGGACCCTTCTCATCTAAGGCATTGCAGTCAGCAATCTGCACTTGGGTGCCTGTTTTCATCCCTGCCTTGTTCCCTGCTGTTATGACTGAAACCCCGGGAGGAGGGCGTTAACACCTTACCAGCACCTTAATGTCCATTTCCCCCCAGTAGATCATGTTTCCCCCTGACAGGCTCCAGGCACCAGGGTCAGTAAACACGTGGAGGAAGGGACACAGGAAGAGGAAATGTGAGTGCTGAGAGAACTCAGGGAAACGGGCTTGCTCGGTGCTCTCTGTGAACCACTGTAAGGAGAGCACTGGGCACTGTCTCCTGCTAGAGTCCCCAGCTCCTTCATCTCCATGCCTAATGGAATCATGGTAACTTCCAGAACTTTCTAAATTGCTAGTGTAAGTCTAAGACCCAGGATTCTATTACAACATGAGCTTGGTGAGGTATAAGATGCCTGTTCTCATTTGGAAACTCCAGAGAAGGAACACAATTTCATGCAAGTTAACCATCTCTAGCCTAGGCCCTAACTTTTGGATGCTGAGTAGGTACCAAGTGGATGTCTAAGAAATTCTTAATTGATTACTAAGGTGATGATGACAATAACAGTTTTGATCACAAATCTAATAGTCAACATTCATTAAACACCCATCACACCTAAGATCCCATAGGAAGTACTCTGCGTGCACCATCCTGATCCTGATCCTCACCACACCTCACAGGATGGGCACAGCATCCCCCCTTACTGTGGGGGACACGTTCCAAGGCCCCAGTGGATTCTGGAACCTCAGATAGGACTGTGATATATGATTTTTCCTATACGCACGTACCTATGATACAGTTTAACTTCTAAGTCAGGCCCAGTAAGAGATTAACAACAATGTACTATAATATACTATAATTTAACAATATACTATGATAAAGTTTAGGTGAACGTGGTCTTTTTCTCAGTTTCTCTCTTGACCTATCATATTGTATGTAATACTTTGGGACCACAGTTGACTACAGACCTCAGAAACGAAACCAAGGATAGGGCACTCTTGTGTTGTTACTCTGCTGGTGATCAGGGTGAGGGTGGGGAGTGTGGAGCAAGGTTAACCCACAGACCCGAGGTGACAAAGCCAATAGGTGGCAGAGCCCAGATTCTACTGCAGGCCGGCTCCTCCCCTCCATGGCTGTGATCTCTGCCCCCTGCCGTTTAAGTGTGACAGCATTGACGTGGTGACAGAGGGTCTCGGAGAATATTCATAAGAACAGTAATCATACTGTAAGAACAGTAATCAGGATGGAGTAATTTGGTTGTAGGCTTGGGTAATAATATTTTGGTTCAGTTTAACTTCAAGATGGAGAAGCTTATCTTGATGAACTAATCTGCCAAATCTGGCGTGGTGCTTGTAGCTCAGTGGCTACAGCACTGGTCATATACATCAGGGCCAGTGGATTCAAACCTGCCTGGGCCTGCTAAACAACAACGATAACTGCAACAACAACAACAACAAAAATAGCCGAGCATTGTGGCAGGTGTCTATAGTACCAGCTACTTGGAAGCTGAGGCAAGAGAATCACTTAAGCCCAAGAGTTCGAGATTGCTATGAGCTGTGATGCCATGGCACTCTACCAAGGGTAGCATAGTGAGACTCTGTCTTAAAGAAAACCCCTGAAACTGCCAAATCTGTGAGCAAACACAGTGAAGACTCAGCTCCTGAAATCACGACATAACTGACGTAACTGTGAGGTGGGGTGAGAGCCCAGAGCTGGAGGAGCAGTGACACATGAGCATGCCCCCTGCCCCCTCCCCAGGGAAGGACAGCAATAGTCCCCTCGCTGGCTCCAAGAAGAAGTTCATTTGTATGCTTTCAAACATGCGAGGATGCTTCAGCAGGAAGCAGCAGGTGCCTGTTAACACATGGGACCCCCTTTCCGGTAGTCCTCAGATATTTCTTAGAAACAGAGTTAAGTCCTTTTGACAAACTTGAAGGGGAACAAATCAAGTCCCTTAGATTCAGTTTGAAGAGAAAAATCCAATCCTCTGGGCAGAGGTTATGATTGTAAAATGTAAGTTATGTAAATTGGGCTCCTTGATTCAGTCGTTCAGGGCTCTGAGGACTGAACTTTGTTGAAGAAGAGAAAGACCTACACCGAGTGGGCCCCGTCCAATGACTGCACCCTCATAAGAGAGAAACTGGGGGGAGGCCGTGGGAAGACAGGGGCTAAAGTGATGAATCTACAGGTCAGGGCACTCTGAGGGTTGCTGGCAGCCCCTGGGAGCTGGAGAGAGGCTGGGAATAGACCCACTCCTCAGAGCCTCCCAGGGAAACCAAACATTCCAACTTGATTTCAGATTTCCAGCCTCCAAAACTATGAGAGAATAATTTTCTGTCATTTCAGGCCATCCAGTTTGTGATAATTTGCTACAGCAGTATCAGGAAATGCAAGAGGTAAGTAATTTTCTCTTAAGGACTAAAACGTTGTAGCCAGGCCTGGTGGCATGCGCCTGTGGTCTCAGTCACTGGGGAGGTTGAGGCAGGAGGATCGTTTAAGCCCAGGAGCCTGGGAGTTTGAGTTAAGCTTTGGAATGTAGTGAGAGCCAGTTCTGGAAAAAAAAAAAAAAAGCTTCTACCTTGGGGGAAAAAGCACAGAAGAGCAGATGAGTCTTTTTTTCTAGGACCAGAAGGTGGAGATTTCACTGCTATGGTAGAGACAGGTGCTCCTGGTCTGGGCCTCTGTATTGTCTAGAATGGGCATCGGTCTGAGGGGTGAATCCACAGCCAAGTCTGTATCCTGTCTCTTAATTCATCCTTCCTGGGAAGGGGATAAGAACCAACCCTACCCTCAAAAAGCATTTGAAGAAAGAATTTCCTCACACAGCCAAAGAAAAGAGCATGGGCATGTGAAATATTACACGGAGTTTAGGAACTCCAGGTAGCTCTATTTGGGTAGAATATAAATTGTAATCAATCAGAAATGTGGATACAGACATCAAATATTATACAGTAAGGAATGTACTTTTCTAAGTGTGAGGAATTGCTCTAGTTGTTTAATTTATTATGGATGTAACTGTGCAAAGTGCAAAAATAATTTAGGCATTTTTATGTTTGTACAGATTTCATAAAAAAATTAAGAATTATAAAAACACAGTAAAATGTCAAATCTTGAGAAACTACAGAAGAAATGTTAATAAAAAAATTACAGAAATCAGATGATGATAAAACGAATGGAATTCTGTAATGAAGAAGCTGGGGAAATATACCACAGAAGGAAACTGGACACTGGGAGAAGGTCAGCATGCCGAAGGACTAGTTAACAGAAGCACTGGGCGGAAACAACTGCTGAGCTCTAACCAGCTATCCCTGCAACGTGCCCACAGTCAGACCCTGAAAACCTAACCCCCTGCTGATGGGACTGGGAGGGGAGCCCTTTGGGAGATGATTAGGTCGTGAAGGTGGGACGTGTGTGCTCATACGAAGGAGGGCCCAGAGCTCTCTCACCCTCTCTTTGCCATGTGAGGACACAGGAGAAATTGGTCACCAGTGACCAGGAGAGGCCCCTCACAAGAACCAGACCATGCTGTCACCCTGATCTTGGATTTTACAACCCCTAGAACTATAAGAAATTTATTTCTGTCATTTATAGGCCACCCACCTAGACTAAACTGATCAATTTGTAACACTGAATATAAGCTGTAATGTTGAATGTAAGTCAGAGGTGGGTCACTAAACATACCCCAAACCGTCCTAATCAAAGATCCACAGAAAGGCAGGAAGGATGATCTTGTCCATATGAGACTGTCAGTTTCATGATTTTATACCCAGCCCTTATGTCCTAATGTGATTCGATGGTTTGTGTCCAGATTGACTGAGGCTCAGCTCATTCTTATGCCCTAATATAGTTTGATGTTTTGTGTCTAGTTCCACTGAGGCTCATTCTGGCTGGTTTGGCTGGGTGGTGTCCACATTGTCCTAGTTGTTGAATCCTTTGACTTTCAACTCTTCCTCTGCCCAGAGAACCTGAACTACTTGCAGCTACCTCGCAACAGCTCAGACACTTCAGAATGCAAGAAGCATTCACAGATTTCCCCTCCTTAATTCACCAAAGAGAATGGTGTTGCCAATGCCTGTGGTGTGACCTGCATGGCCACAGGGCTCGCCTGCTCTCCTCATCCTCCAGGATGAGAGCTGAGCTTCAGGTCTGCTCTGCCACCTCTGGAAACTACCTCCAGACTCACAGAGAGGGCGCTGCTGCTCCTCATCCAATTGGTCGCCTTTGTAAATAAATGCCTTTTTAGAAAATCCTTTTAAAATGGGGTTTTGGTTAGATTTTTGGGGGGGGGGGTTAATTCATGCATTCAAGTTACTTTAGCCAGAAAATATATAAAAATTCTGAAAAGAATGATTTTGTAGAGAAGAGGCTGGTCTATGCTTATCTTAAGATGAGGCAACAGAATAAATATTTAAATCGATTTTCAGTGATTCAGATAAGCTTAGGGTGGTAACTTCATGATCAGTTAAGACTTCAGCTTCTTGATCAACAAAACAGAGGGGGAGGTAGAGACTGGACCAGATGATCTCTGAGACTGACCCCTGTTCTTCAAATACTGAGAATCTACTGGAATCTGTTTGGTTACTGCGGGGATCCAGGTGTTTTGGGGAAGGCGCAGCCATCCTTTCTGAAGCTGAGATCGTGGAGATACTCAAGGGCAGGATCAATGTCTCTCTGACCCAGGGTGCATACACTTGTGGGCCGGGCTGACCACGCATCTGACCCAGGGTGATGTTACTCACTGTCCAGGTCAATGGAGCACCTGACCCAGCTGGCCATACTTGTTCTTTGCCTCTGATTTACTCTAGAGTGTGAACTACGAGTTGTCTCTTCACACTAACCATTGTAGACCACAGTACACACGGTCTTGCCAGTAGGAAATGTCCTCACACTGACCATGACATAACCATAGAAACCATCATTATTCTCCCCTGAGTGTGGGATGTCAGCAGGTGGGCTGGAAACTTGCACACAAAGTTACTCACCGACCTCCAAATGTACTTAGTCTAAACAGCCTCCCATCCCCACCTGCCGCAAGGGGCCCCGAACTTCCTTGCCTGAATCCAGGGCCACAGATCTCCTGGGAAGCCCTTTATCAACTCAGGGCTGGAACGAGGGAGACGGATCTAGAGAAGGCTCCTGACTGTCAGAGAGAGGCCAGTCAGACTCCGTGAGGCTCCCATGTGGGCAGTGAGCCGTGACCTTTACAGGGAAGCCAGGCAGGGATTTGTTAAGAAATAAGGTGCTGGGTTCTGTGAACGATCAGCCTGCAGAGCAAAGAATTCGGGAACTACAAATCCAGACTGCTGCTGCCTTGGCCGGTTAACCCAGATCTGTGAGGCTGCCAGGTCACATGCTGCCTTCCGGTGAGGCCACGTGGCCCACTGGACTCAGTCAGACATTGCTGTTTGGGACCTTTTTCCTTATTTACTTTAATTTCTCACTTCCAGGTTTTATCACAACCACCCGCTTTAAAGCCACTTCTGAGAGAAGATTTCAGGGCTCTGATCACGCAGCTCCTCTCCAGGCCTCTGCGGCTCCTGGTGAGTCCACCCTGTATTTCCCAGTCTCTGCACCACGCCCTGTAAGTCACTGTGTCATTTCGTGAAGGTCCTGCTGCAGGGACATGGCCATACTGTGCTGACAATCGAGGGACCTCGACGATGGGCCTGTCTTTGTCGCCGAGGGGAGGGCTGAAGTTCTCTGGGCTTTCTCCCCCCTGGGGAGGCGCCATGCATTCCTAGACATCCGTGACTGTGTCCAGTGAGGTCACACCTATGCGATGCTGCGTGGGATCCTGCCTCTACTGTTCCTGGGGTACAGAGGTGCACAGGACCTTCTGTCTATGCAGAGTACGGATTACAGGCTGCTGGTTGTGGACCTGTGTAGCTTAGCTCCCTGGCCGCATGGATCTGGGTAAGGGTGGACCTCCCATGGAACTTAGCTCACCAGCTGCCGGGAGCTGAATAAAGCACACTACACCTGCCTCCAGCACCTGAGTTATTCTCCAGTCTGTCTTTTCACTTGCATTACACCCATTCACAGGAGCCCCGGTTTGCCGTCTAAGAGGTGGAGGGGGTCAGTTAGAGCTCAGGCCCTGTCCTCCTGCAGCAACCTACCATGTCAGGCCCCTGCTGGTCTGCGTCCCTAGAGGCACCAGAGTTGGTACAATAAACATCCAGGACTGGGACACTAACATTGCATTTCAGAATCCTCCTCTACCCTGGGGTCTCTCCTTTATCTCAGAAGAATGTTACGGGCTGAGCTTGCGGCAAGCAAGAGGCTGAGTCTTTCTGCTCTGCGGATTTTTGAGATTTTAGATGAAGCTGATAAAAAGAGGGGAGTTACGGAGTCACGAGCGATGCAGCAGCTAGCACAGGCTGTCAAAGACCTTGCTCTAGTGCAATTGTTCACTCGCCATCTGTGGCTTGCAGGACCGAGACCTGGGGGGCGAGTTGCTTTAGCTCTCAGTCGGCCTCCACCTGCTGCGTGTTTTCCTCCTTCCTGGTGATCTCAGCTCTTCTCTGAGACACGCTCTGCTATGGCCGCCCTTACTATTACCTACCTTAGAGACACAGGACAAGATGCAAACACTCCCTGCACCCTCCGTAGGACCCACCGGCCTACTCTTTTGTGTGTGCTGACTGGCATGATAACACATTTGCTGGAATTTGGGATGAAATATCAATGAGTTGGGCCACAGGAAAGTATTTTTCTGAGACTTCTTTAATATAATCCCATCCTTAAATATGCTTGGAAGGTTGACTTTTAAAATTGTTTTGTTACCCTTATAGATGGCTTAGGCTCATCAACGTCTAAGACACCTGCCCTGCCTGGCTCACAGAATTATTTTTTAAGGACAAGAGGGGACACACTGTGGGCTTGACTGGCACGGTGCACAGAAAACACTGCAAACTGTAAACCCTCCACAAAGTGAGGTGGCGGCAGGGTGGCACCAGCTCACAGGGGTGCCACAACCCTGCCCTGAGGGCCCACCTGTCCTGGGGTGCGCCGTGCACTTGCCCCTTCCTGCAGGTGTACCCGGGCGGGCGTCTGCGGAGCTGAAGCCGGAGGGAGAGGCAGGCACTTACCTTCACACTTGAGCAGGAAGAAGTCCGCGCTGTGGCTGAAGGAGGCGCTGAAGTAGGTACAGTTCTCCAGCAGGTCGCAGGACAGGCACTGCCTGTTGAAGTTGCCCACCGTGTTGGCGCTGGGAGGACAAAGCAGCTGTTAGAGGCCCTGTCTCCCACGGGTCTCCCAGCTCGGCGGCTTCTCTCCTGCACAGGCGTCCTGGGCAGCCCTGATGCCTCCCTCTGGGGACCCCCGCCGGCACCCAGCTCCATCATGCCTTCCTGGGAAGCCCTCCCTGACCGGGATCCGCCCCCTGCTCCTGGGACTGTGAGCGTCGCCTCTGTTGCTCCGTCCAGGCTGTGTGCGTGGCCTGAGGAGGGTGCAGGTATTTCTTCTCATGACCTAATAATTTCGTCCTCACACCCGTCTCTCAGCACATGCTTAGTGACCCAGGACACACACAGGGTGTATGTGTCTTCACACCCCAGACCCCTCCGAGGGCCAAACGCTGCACTCAGTGTGGGTGTTCTCACAAGCCGAGAGGGTGGGAGGGTGGCAGTCGTGCTTCTCAGTGGAGACAGACGAACAGGAACTGATCTGAGGATTGTCACAGAGTGTGGCCACTCTGATCAAGTGTCATCTCAGTCAGGAAATGTGTTTCCCAAGATGGAAAGGTCCACGGTGCCAACAGACCCAGAAGTTCTTATCTGGGCACTAAGCTCAGGAAGGGCCACTCAGCCTCCAGATCCTACTGGGAAGCCTATCTCCGCAAGAGTGGGGACCCTCCTGGGAGAGGGAAGCCAGGCAGCCTTCTCAGGGTCTCTGTCAGAGGAACGGCGGGCAGGCTGCTGCAGCTTCCCTTCTCAGCCTGTGGTGAGGAGGCCTGCAGAGAAGCAAGCCCGTGTGTCCTTCCTCCTGGGCCCTCGCTGGCCTTGGCACTCTTAGCCCAGAGGCTGATGGACAGGAGGGGTCCTGCCAGTCACAGGGACTTTCCACCATCACAGCAGTGGGGGCAAGGGGCCTACAGACAGTGACCAGTCCAGACTGCAGTTCACTGGCCACCAGTATGAGGTCTAGACTGGGTGGCACCTCCCAGCAGCCTGTGGGCATCTGGGTAGAAAGCACAGTAGTCTCTGGCCTGGAAGGCTCCGAGGCAGCAGGAGATTGCCCCTCCCTCTGCCACAGGCAGAAGGCGCCCTGGCTGATCCCACATCAGTGATTGGGGCTGGAGATCTGATTAGATGCTGAAGATCTAGTCCTTGTCCAGGATTAGGAGTGTAGCGGCCCCATCTCGGCCTTTGGGTGAGGAGACTTGTGCATAGGTGTCCAGTGAGTGGGCGGCAAAGCCCTCCTGCTTCAGTCCACGGGTGGGTTTCTAAGCCAGACCTGCACCCTTGTTCAAGCACGGCTCCTCGAGGCTGAAACTCACACATCAGGGACATGTCCATCCAGCGTCGACAGGGGAGAATCAGTGAGGGGGACCCTCAATGCAACGAATGCAGAAAATAAAATAAAGCTTCAAATCTGGGGGCTGCGGCATGTTTTGTCTCCGTCCAGACTCCGTAGCTGCCCTGCCATGGTGGGCATTTCCCTGCTGCCTCCCTACTGGCTGATGAAATGGTGTAACTCGGCAAGGCCCGGGACCCCTGCCCTGGGGCCTCCTTGGGGGACTGGCCTATCTGTACAGCTGCCAGGACCCCTGCTCAGGGGCCCATGTGGGGGACTGGCCTATCTGTACAGCTGCCAGGACCCCTGCTCAGGGGCTCCATGTGGGGGACCGGCCTACCTGTACAGCTGCCGGCGGCGGGGCAGGTCCTCCGTGCTCAGGAAGTAGCTGCAAAGATGGCCAAGGTGCACAGGTCAGTCTGCGCAGTGTGTCTGCACCTCCCTCCCTGCACGCCCTGCGGGGCTGCTCCCCAGGGGCTGCCACCAGGCTGTGGCCCATGGAGAGCAAATCTCCTGTTCAGGTCCAGCCACACCTGCAGCCAGAGTGGGGGTAGGCAGGGCACCTGTGGACTGCAGGACACAGAGCAGAGTCTGTGGGCTCACGGCCTGCTGCACCAGCCTCCACTGCAGCGCCCAGGGCCATGTAGCAGGCCGAGGGCGTCACGACATGCAGCTAGGGCAGATCCTTACATGAATATCAGCCTTCTCGAGGCCAAGGACCCAAGAGCTTCTACTGTGGGTCCAGAATAGAGCCTGGCCCAATTCAGACTCTCACCATCTGTACTGTCACTGCTGCTGGTGCACATGTGTGTCCCTCCCAGGCCTGGCACAAGCCCACGGTCACCTGGTCACCGTCAGTATTGCCACTGCAGCTGGTGTACATGCGTGCACCCCTCCCAGGCCTGGC
>NW_003852448.1:4461426-4465549 GCF_000181295.1 Otolemur garnettii
CTGGTCACCGTCAGTATTGCCACTGCAGCTGGTGTACATGCGTGCACCCCTCCCAGGCCTGGCACAAGCCCACGGTCACCTGGTCACCGTCAGTACTGCCACTGCGGCTGGTGTACATACGTGCACCCCTCCCAGGCCTGGCACAAGCCCAACATCATTGTCAGTACTTTGCAGCTTTGGCTGTTGGGCTGCTGGGACCTGAATACATGACATATTTCCAAGGAGACCAGGAGCCAGTGGTGCCATCCAGGAGGAGGGATGGGGCCTTCCATGCTCCTGTAGTCTGTAGGTGTAACTGGGTGAACAATACAATATACCCTCCTCCCACCTCCCCACCCCCCCCCCCCCCCCCATCAGGAGGATGGACGTGGCCCCTGGTCCACTCACATCTTATTCCGCTTCTCATCGTAGGACAGGATCTTGGTGACGTCCCAGTCCCCGGAGGTAATGGACTGGATGTTGTCGTTGCTGCTGTTGGGCTGAAACACACAGAGGTGGGTCAGGTGTGAGATGCTGGCCCGGTAGTGGCCCGGAGTGTAGGCAGCAAGGAGCTGCCGTTTCTTCTGGGGAAACATGATGCTCCCTCCGCCTGCCTCCTTGGGGCCGTGGCTCCAACCCCACAGCTCTACAGACAATGTGCTGACCAGCACTGACCGCCCCAGGTCCGCAGGCCTCCCCTTCTCTGAACGTCAGCAGTGGGGAATGGCAGGCAGGTGGTCCTCTTCCGTGGTGCCTGGCACCTGGACAGCCTGTGCCTCCACCAGAGAAGCATCTCGCAGGAGGACTGAGGCCATACTCACTGACAACACGCCTTTATGTCCACCAGTGTGGAAAGCCACTCAGTAAACCCATCGCCCTAGGGCACTGGGGAGGAGGGTGGAGGGAGACAGGGAAGTGGTGGAACCAGGCAAGGAAATAGAGAAAGAATAAAGGGAGGGAGTCCAGGACTTTCTGCCTCCTCTGCTGCCATCAGCAAGGGTGGTCTGGAACTGTGTTGTGGAGCTGTGCACCTCAGCACACAGTCAGTCCTCACATACCTCCCAGAGCCAAGAACAATTACAATGATCAATCTGAAGGAGTGGGCCGGGCCGCCCGGCAGGAGCCTGTTTACAGCAGTGATTGGAGAGTGGATGCACCATGCCACGGCCTTAGCAGCTGTTGTGGATGGCAGGTGCCCCAGGAGGCAGGTATTAAATTAGGTGAGGGATCCAAGGAAAGTGCCCTAGGGTTAGGGGACACTAGTCCTGGGAGAGAGCAGACCCTGGAGGCACAGAGCAGAGCTTGAGAGGGGCTGGGGGTTCCATTTGGGCTGGGGAAGCCAGCGGGGCTGAGGGCTGCTGGGACAGGCAGGAGCCGCCAGAATGTGAGTTGTCACTGCTGCCTGCAGTTCAAAGCCCAGTTGGATTCAGAGATGGGGGACCTGGCTGGATTCAGAGACGGGGGGCCCAGTGGAAACACCTAAAAATGTTAAATCTTGATTGAAGTGGTCCAAAATGAGCAAACAAGGGAGTGTGGGGCTACAGAAGGAAGACAGTTTGCAGACATTCCGTAGGCCACGTGGTTAAGTGATGCGATGTCACTGCCACACAGAAGTCGCTGCAGCATCTGCCTGTCTTCCAGTCAAACCTGCCCTTAGCTGGGATAGTTCCGGGATTTGCTTCTGAAATTGTCTTTTGGGCCACATCATAAATACAAGCCTTTACAGAATATTTATGATGAACTTTTTTTCTAATTAAATTTTATACACCCACCCTTATCCCAAATAACTTGAGGCTGCTTCAAAAATGGAATCCACACCTGGAGGGTGGGGTCTGCTCTTAGGAGGAGCTTCCAGGACGTGCCTCACCACCCTGCCCCGTTTTTCTCAGGGCAGAGCTTCCCAAAAGTTTAACTCCGTGACAGCACCCCTTGTAGGGGTGCGGCTCCTGGGGTGACCTCTGCCTGGCACCAGGCCCACCGGGACGCCTCCTTTTGGTTCTAAGTTAATGTACATGTGTCTGTGAAGCTCCTTGCTCAGGGACACTCTGCTGCTGACCTCCCAGGCCCCAGAGGCACCTGCAGGAAGGTGAGTGACGACTGAGAGCAGCCGTGGAATGAAATGACACGTGCATGTGGCTGGAAGTGGAGAACGGACAACTTAGGAGGTATCAAGGGATCCTGAGTGTAGAGCCGGGCCGTGTGGGCAGAGTGTGTACAAGGGAGACCCCTGCCGCCCCCAGCAGAAGGAGAACAGCAGATGGCAGCCAGCAAATGTTCACGCAGTCCTCAGACTCATACCAAACAGAGAATCCCTGAGTCTCCGCTGATGTGCCAAAAGTCCACTCACATGCTCAAGCATTAGTAGAAAGAGCAAAGCTGGATGCACTGCCCCGATCAACACCTCTGCCCTTCCCTCAGGACTGTGCCTTCCAGATTCAGTATCTCTGGGGGTTCTTGGGGGTCCTTGTAAATGGCCAGTGTGCTCAGCAGCTAAAGGCCGCCATCAACCAGCGAGCAGCTCTGGAGGCCAGTGAGCAGGGATGGGACCCTGAGCCCGACTCACCTGGGACGAGGACACGGTGATGTGATAGAATTTCCCTCGTCCGCCCTGGGGGATGGCTCTGACAAAGAAGAACTTTCGGCCATCCTTGGAGAACACTGGTTCTTCATTCTGTGGACAAAAGCAAGGGGATTAAACCACAACTGAAACTTAATTTCATTGTGAAGAGGTTGGACCAGGATAAAATGCGTCTGAGATACATTTTCTCTGTTATTTCTAACCAGAGACAGAGTTGAAAGAACCTGTGCCTGGCAGGGTCTTGTCTTTCCTTGGGAATCATGAATTGAATGTTGCATTTTTTAAAATAAGAGGAATAATGGAGAATAAAGAGACCCCAGCCTCAGCAGAGGCTGATAAAAGCATCCCTTTATTCTATAAGGCACCAAAAAAAGAGCTGTCGCGTGTGCGTGCTGAGCTCACCAGAGTGGCGGAACTCAACCCTCAGCAAACACCAGGGTGCACTCCCTTGAATTGCTGCCCATCGAAACCTGAGTGTATTGTAACATTTTTCTGGTGGCGTTTATTATATATCAGAAAAAACCATCATTCCGGACAATTACAAACCAGGTATTGCCTAAAAATGAATTCTATTCTTTCAAGCCCGTCTTTTGTTCTTATTTAATAAAATCAATCTCAAGCTGAATAGGCCATCAAGAAGTCAAGAAAAAGGGAAAGAGAAAAACAAGGACAAACCCTGTACACTCTTGAAAGTGTAGAGGAGAGGGAGGCAGCACTCCCGGGGACCCCTCAGTACCAGGCGTGTCTCACTTTTCCCTGGAAACAGATTTGCCTTTCCTGGTGTTCCTGGGAAGGGGCTCCAGGCAGGAATTGAGTCCTGAAGAGCACTGGGCCCAGCCCCCAAGGCTACGCAGCCGGTTTCTCAGCGTCCGCCTGCCCAGGTGGGCTGTCGCTTTGATGGGTAAAGGGGAGTTCCCTGTAACAGCATCTCAGCCTCTCTGAAGCTCAAGTTTGAAGGTTTCCACCGTGAACACCAATTAGTTGACTATGATGTACACCTTCTATTCAAGCAGCTCCATGCTGCGGCGGGGGGAGAACAAATGGTACATAAAGCCCAGCTGGCACAGGAGGCCTTTCCCTCCAGCGATGGACGACGCAGAACGCTGCGCCCGGAGAAATAAACTAACGTGATTAAAATCATATTTCATCTTCATGAATATTTTCAGTAAAATGAAACCTTTAATCTGCAAATATTTATCTTTCCATTTAGAGCTGGAAGTGTGGGATTTACGAGCGAGGAAGGGGAATGAACGCCCAGCGTCAACGTGGCTTTCTCAGTCGTATTTGCCAGCCGCAGGATGGGCATGGCGACGTCCCCTCAGTTTTCTGGGGGAAATGTTTGCACTTTTGGCAAAGAAACATACTTTAAATAAATATAATAAATTCTGGCCACACACATTGTTTTATAACAAGAAGGCCTCCACCACCTCTCCATTGTTCTAGGAAACATTCCTAGAACAAGGTAAGGGAGCTGGACGGGCCTGAGACCCAGAGGGCATTTTCAGTGTGTTTTAGTACGACTGTTGACTGGGGAACTGGGATTTTTATTTTCAGTGTGTTTTAGTA
>NW_003852448.1:4465613-4484659 GCF_000181295.1 Otolemur garnettii
ATTTTTATTTTCAGTGTGTTTTAGTATGACTGTTGACTTGGGAACTGGGATTTTTATTTTCAGTGTGTTTTAGTATGACTGTTGACTGGGGAACTAGGATTTTTCTTGGTTCTCTCATTTGATTTTTGGGGGAAATGTTTCTGGTCTCTCTCACACAATGCCTGGTTCCTGCAACCCCATTCCTAGGAGATCTGTGAAGATACTGGAGAGAGATTCTTTTTGTAAATTGACTCATCATTTCTCTGTCTATGACCAAAGCTGGAAGTGATGGCATTTGAGTTGAGATACTTCCTTTTCTTTCTTGCCATTTTAGTTGATGAAGAACTGTCATCACAGTCACCATGACCATTTAGACAGTTACCAGGAAACGCTCAGGACTGACACTTTACATGGTCATAGCAGATCCAAATACAAATTAACTAAATGCCCTTGATATGGACATTTGGCATTAACATTTTTTTAGATCTTGGCACTGAAGTCTAAACCTAATCTCTATTCTTTTTTTAAAAATTCATTTTTTTCATTGATACATATTAGATATACATATTTTCAGGGTACATATAATAATTTGATACATTCATACAGCCAAATTGGCATAACTAGGATAGCCCTCACTTTAAATATTTGTCTCACCACCAAAAACATCAGAATTATTCTCTTTCAGCTATTCTGAAATGTGTGATCTATTAACATTAACTACAGTCACCCTACTGATGTGTCCAACACTTGGTCTTGTTTGTTCTAAGTGTGTATTTGTACCCACTATGGTGAGAGATTCATGAGCTATTTGTAGCATTTCTGCCTCGTCTTTCCACGGTTCAGATATACTCAGCTTCTTCAATCTCTCAGCCCAAATTCTGAGCCCAATCTCTCAGCCCAAACCAAAATTATAATTAAAGAAAGACAGGCCGGGTGTAGTGGCTCACGCCTGTAATGCTAGCACTCTGGGAGGCTGAGGTTGGTGGGTTGCCCTGAGCTTGGGAGTTCGAGACCAGTCTGAACTAGAGTGAGACTTTGTCTCTACAAAAAAAAGCTGGGTGTTGTGGCAGGTGCCTGTAGTCCCAGCTACTGGGGAGGCTGAGGCAAGAGGATCGCTTGAGCCCAAGAATTGGAGATCACTGTGAAATATGATGCCACGGCACTCTACCCAGGGTCACAAAGTGAAACTCTCTAAATAAATAAATGAATGAATAAACAAAATAATAAAAAAAAGAAAATTAAAGAAACCCAGAAATTGGTCCACAGACCCTTTAGCTAGAACAATAGGTCTGAGTTTCTGCATCAAATGGGGCCAGTCCTGGGGGGACCCTTGCCCAGGGGTCCCCAACCCTTTTGCACCGGGGACTAGTTTCATGGAAGACAATTCTTCCACGAACATTATTGGGGTGGGGGGTGCCGTTTTTGATGAGTCTGCAAGCAGTTGATTTACCATGGTCTCTGGGCACTCAAAGTCAGACGTCTCTGCTAACGATCATCTGTATTTGCAGCCGCTCCCCAGCTCTAGCAGCACTGTCTCAGCTCCACCTCAGATCATCAGGCATTAGGTTCTCACAGGAGCACAACCCAGACCCCTCACATGCACAGTGGACAGCAGGGTTCAAGCTCCTGTGAGAACCTTATGCCACATTGACCTAACAGGAGGCGGAGCTCGGGAGGTGATGTGAAGGACAGGGAGTAGGTGTGAATACAGATAAGGCCTCGCTCACCCGACAGCTGCTCACCCGACAGCTGCTCACCCCTCGGGTGTGGCCCAGTTCCTGACAGGCACAGACTGGTGCTGGTCTGCAGCCTGAGGGTGGGGACTGCAGTCCCAGGAGGCCAGCGTGAGGACGGCTGCCTCACAGTCAGGGCAGCAAAGGGTGTGCAGGTGAAGGGGCTGCTATTTCCCTGGAACATTCTCGGAGGGCAGGGAAGTTGCTGGGTCCCCACACACATTCGCCTCTTCTCTTTGGCTCATGGGGAGTTCTGTGGAGTCCATGCTGAGGATGCCGGCAAGCAGATGGGAACAGAGGGAGGGGACTGGACGCTCAGATGATGCAAAATTAGCCGATCGCCGCAGCTTTCCTGCATCTGGCAATGTGATAATACGGCAGGTCTCCCTGAGGTCTGGGGATTTCCAGACTCCAGCTTTTCTGGGTCACAAACTTCTGTGATCCACTCGAGATGGACACATAGAGGGTGTGTGGCATCAGCCTGTGTCTCCCTGGCTTGTCCCACAAGCCTCCGCAGTGAAACAGCCCCAAGCTCTGCCTAAAACGCAGCTGCAGCCTCTCGGGCAGCAGATGGCAGAGCCAGCCTTAAGTAGGTGCCCCCCAGGATCTCACGGTATCTTGAGGATGTGGAGATGCCACAGGTCGTTTTGAACAATATGCATTCCTTTTTGAGAAGAGATGTATTGAGAAGATGCTTGTAGCTGGATTTTCATGCAGACCACAGAGCTCTGACCCTCGCTTAGTCACAGACTTGCAATCAGTGGGCTCAAACACGCCATGGCCCCTGTGCTGCTGCTGTGGGTGGTCCCCCAGCCCAGGGACACGGAAGCACCTATAGCTGGTGAGCCCGGGGAATGCGCTGCCTCAGAGGAAGGGTGTCTGTCACAGAACCTTTCAAACCTGTGACGGCAGCGCAGGTCCGTAAGTAGTAATTAAAACTTTAGCTATTTATTTACTAAATGCTTCAAGGTTTACATTTTAAAACAGTAAGAATTATTTTAGTTCATACTACTTTATAACTATTGGCTTGGTTTTGCTTGGAAAGACCTTGTCTTACAAATTCCATTCCATCTGCCCTCCCTGTCCCTGGGCTGCTGTTCTTATGGGCTGTGACATTCTCAGGTGACAGATACGGAAAATCCCCTTAGTCTCAGCACTGCCACCACTCTTCAGAGCTGACTGAGCAGCCAGCAGAGAGGCCTGAGCCATGGTCCCCACAGGCTGGCAAGGTCCAGCGGGCTGCCCTCCATCCCAGGGGTTCGGGTTTGGGTGAGGGAAGCTGGCTCCCTACTCCCATGTGTGCTGGAAGGGGGGACCAGGAAGCGGGGTGGCCACGTCTGCCCTGGCTTTCCTGTGAGGACTCAGCGGGGCGCCCCAGAAGGTGCCCCTAGGTCCTCCTGGTCAGGTACAAAGTCTGCCCCGCTAAGGTCACCTGCTTTGTGCCTTGAGATGCTTTTCCAGCTCTTTCTCCTGTCAGCGTCCAAAATCCTAAATGCCGTTTCTGAGTGTCTCTGAGGGTAACCCTCATCCGCCAGCTCTGGAGCTTGTGTGAGCATCTCATTCCCTGCCTGGGCTACAGATAACACCCTTCAGAGCTGATGCTCTAGCTGATCAGAGCTGATGCTCTAGCGGAGCCATTGTTTTAAAACTTTATTAAGATATCAGCGAAACCTGATATCCACTTAAGCTGTCATGCCCTGCCCTCCCCGCCCCTGGAAACCATGCATCAGCTGTTCTATGGATTTATTTATTCTGGGAATTTCATATAAATGAAATCCTGCAATAGTTTGCTTTTGTGTCTGTTCTTGGTAGCACTTTTCACAGCAGCCAAATGGTGGAAACAACCCAAACGTCCATCAACAGGGAAATAAAGTCTGGCATATACACATAACAGAATATGATTCGGCCACAAAAGGGTGAAATTCCAACACTTCAGTGCTGGCCGCTGACTCAGTGTTTTTGAAACCCAGAAAGCGTAGTACTAGAGCCTTATACGGTCCATACATATTGGCTGAACACACCTCTGTGCAGATGATGAAGTTTCTTTTTTTCTTTTTTTTTTTTTGGGACAGAGCCTCAAGCTGTGCCCCTGGGTAGAGTGCCATGGCATCACACAGCTCACAGCAACCTCCAACTCCTGGGCTCAAGCGAGTCTCCTGCCTCCACCTCCCAAGTAGCTGGGACCATAGGCGCTTGCCAGTTTTTTTGGTTGTAGCCATCATTGTTTGGTGGGCCCGGGCTGGATTCAAACCTGCCACCTTAGATATATGTGGCTGGTGCCTTAGCCACTTGAGCCACAGGTGCTGAGCCAGATGATGAAGTTTCAGAAGTGATTTTCATTCCATTCTCCCTGACATCTGATGTAACACAGACGTCACGTGCTGTTTTTGGTATTATGCACGTGTTTGATCCAGGTGGCACATGGGAAATCTCCAGCATCTGGTATTAAGGGCTCCCAAGCCGCTGTCACTCTTGGCATCTTCTTGGCTTGGACTTGACAGCCCAACTTTGACAACGGAAAATACCAAGTGGCCAAATGAAATGTTCTTCTTTTGAATAAGGTTGGGATAGAACAGAAAAAGGATATATTTAAAAACAATACCATCCACGATGAGGCTCTCACCCTTGAGAGAATCAACAGAGGCCAATTCCAAAGAGAGAGAAAGGAGACAGTAGCTGGAGTTCCAGAATGTTCCTGGGGAGGCACTGTTAGTTGCGTTGCACAGCTTTAGTTATTTTCCATAAATGTGTGAGTTAAAATAAAATCTTAAGGCTCCCAGAAGCAGCTGACTGGCTGGACCCTCTCTTGCCCAAGGGGATCCCCTCAACTCAGTAGCCCTGAGAAAGGAGAGTGGACAGGCTTCATTCAGACCCTCCCCTCCTCAGAGACACCTTCTGGGACTCACTGACAGCCTCACCCTCTGTGGCTCTGCAAGTCACACCTGCAGGTCCCCACCATACGCAACAAACCTCTTGAGTCTGGGCATACGTTCTTGTGATTTGTCTCCAATTAACAGACCCTTATCTTTTTTTTTTTAATTTCAGATTAATATGAGGTACAAATGTTTAGGTTACATAGTTTTAATTTCTAAGGTAAAAGAAATTACCTCTAGAAAGGTAAATTCAACTTGAAGTTGAATTGAAGTTCAAGTTGCAGTTGTAGTTGAGCCCTTCCCTCAGGGTGTGCGCTGGGCACCCTCACATTGTGCACAGTAGGTGAGATCCCGCCAATCACCTGCCTTCTCCCCACTCCCATCTTCCCCCCTCTCCCTTCCCCTTGCTACACTATACTTATGTTGTTGTTTTTTAAATGTGGGCATATAATTGCTTATATATTGGTTTCATATTAGTATTGAGTACATTGGATATATATATTTTCCATTCTTAAAATACTTTACTAAGAAGAATGTGTTTCAGCTCCATCCGGGTAAACACAAAAGATATAGTCTCCATCTTTTTTATGGCTGAATAGTACTCCACGGTATACATACACCACAGTTTGTTAATCCATTCATGAGTTGGTAAGCACTTGGGTTGCTTCCATAAACAAACCTTTATCTAAACTCAGCACTTCTTTTCAATGACTCCTGGTCTATTAGACAAAGCCTTACTCTTTTAGCCAGTTGTCAAAGAATTTTCATCCCATAAGGCAGGATAAGGAGAAAGGAATATTTAAACCCACTTATACCCTGTAAAGCCCAGCTTTGAGATGTCCTACATTTCCGGGCCAAACCTATGTATGTCTTCCATGTATTACTGATTGGCAACTTTAGCTGTAATCCCGTCTCCCTGAAATGTGTAAAACCAAACCATGACTCCACCACAATGAATTCACATGCTCAAGGCTTCTTGGATGTGGCTCTGGGTCATGGTCCTCGAATTTGGCTCAGAATAAACCTCTTTAAATTGTTTTACAGAGTCTGGTTTCTCTTCTGTTGACCAATAAAACCTACTCTATCACTAAAGAAGCAACTTGTGCCTCTCTGCCATAATTCCTGAGGCTCAAGTCTGGTTTGATTCCCCCACAGTATTTGAAAGAATTTTCATCCCATAAGGCAGGATAAGGAGAAAGTAAGCTTGTAAAACTTTCCCATCTGTTCTTTCTAATGTCACAGTGTGCAATGAGACAAAAAAAAAAAAAATTAAAGAAAGAAAATACCAGTGCTGAGGGGTTTATCTTTTGTGTAAGTTTAATTTAAAAAAAATAAATGGCAAAATGATTTACTTGGGCTGCTGCTCATCTTTGACCCCACGTTCCTAGAATTAGGGATGAAAGATCCTCAGGGAAACTGCCCTGAGAATAAGTGGGAACATCAACCATGTTTTCATTTTCTTTATCATAGTGGATTGGGTCTGCATTCTCTAACCCCTGGGCAGTGGACTAGTACTGGTCTGTGGCTTGTTAGGGACATGGACGCAGAGTTGGGGGTGAGTGGCAGGTGAGGGAGAGAAGCTTCATCTGTATTTACAGCCGCTCCCCATCACTCATGTCACTGCCTGAGTGCCGCCTCCTGCCAGACCAGCCTTGGCATTAGATTCTCACAGGAGCACGGACCCTGCTGTAACCTGTGCATGTGAGGGGTCTACGCTGTGCTTCCGTGAGAATCCATTGCCTGATGATCTGAGGTGCAGATGTAATGAAGCGTCCGAAAACCACTCTCACACCCCATCTGTCAAAAAATTGTCTTCCATGAAACTGGACGCTTCAGTGCCTAAAGGGGTGGCGACCAACAGATTATGTCAAGGAAACTTCTGGGACTCATCATGTTGGATTTACCAAAATGGGTAATATCCTGATATCACTCTCAGAGCTGGGATTTGTATACTGCCTTTCCTGGAACTTTAAGATTCCCCAGGAATGGGGCTACCAGGAGGACACAGACAGCCGAGAAGTCACCCTCCCCCTGGCCAGAGTCCTGCTGGTGTGGGCAGCTCTGTGTGGTCCAGTCTGTGAAGGTGTCCTGCTGTGGTCTAGGCACTGAGAACAGGTGGGGGGCCTACAGGATACCCATGGGATAGTTACCTGTCTGTGGAGCCAGGCCTCGCTTTCATCCTCGTGTTTCTGAAAGGAAACAAGAGCATTAGACAAGCACCTGCTTTGCCTGAGCCATGTCTGTGACCAGCAGATCAGAGGATAACTGGGCTTCCCCTGCATGGTCACTGCACCCAGATCCGCCGCTGGCTCACCCCAGGAGGAGGTAATCCCCACTCACTCTCTCTTTGTCTTGTTTGTGGCTCAGGGCTGAGCACAAGTGTCCCCAATGAGACAGATGCCACCTTCCCTAACAACGAGGACAAATCCATAGTAGGCAGGAGTCCTCTGGACAACAAGGGTCCAGCTACCATTTGACAGTCCTCACTGCCCAGCCTGTGTCTCTCTGAGGCAAACCTCAGGTGCTGCACTGGGCTAAGGAGTCATGTGCATGCGTGTGTGTGCGTGCGTGCGTGTGCATGTGTGTGCATGCGTGCGTGTGTGTGTGCATGCATGTATGCATGCCTGTGCGTGTGCATGTGTGTGTGCATGCCTGTGTGTGTGTGTGTGAGTGTGTGCATGTGTGTGGGCATGCCTGTGCGTGTGCATGTGTGTGTGCATGCCTGTGTGTGTGTGTGGGCACACACATGTGCACAGATGCTGCATCAAAATTCTGGTTTGCAACTGTGAGTGACAATCCTGGGAGACCAAAATCCTTTAAAAGGGGTCAAAACACATATAAAATGTAGTTCTCATGGCACTTGGGGAAAGATTCACAAACAGAGAGCCCAGGACAGGCAGACCTGGCAGTCCTGGCACATGGTGCCATCCGCAGGGGCTGTGGGCCTGCGCGGCCCTGACCTGCCCCCCTCCAGACCGGAGCATGGAGACTGCATGCAGCGCTCAGCTGCCCACCTGCGTCCATTCTTCCCTTCCTCAAGCCCACCAGAGTGACTCGACTCTGCTCCAGGCAGATCGCTGACTGACAGTAGGGTGCTAGTCTCAGAACAAGCCCCATGACCCACCTGAGAACACACCTGCAGCCCAGTCTCAGGGGCCCACAAGTCACAAATACATGTGTGCAAGCGTTCCCCTTCTGTTGAGAAATAAAAAATTTAGGGTCAAAAGAATTTTTCAAAAACCTGCCTGAGTGTATTAATTGATTTTAACTGATTTTTAACTCCAACATGAGGTGACCTGCTTCTCAGGGCTGTGACCTGGCAGTGTGGGCAGAGCGGGGTCCCTAGGAGCACCGCCGGCCCTCTCTGAGCACCAGCCAGGAGGCTTGAATTTGGGTAAGGGAGGATTGTGACAGGTGTGAGCGGCAGTGCTCAACTAGTCCACCAGGTGGCGCCAATCCCGCGAGCCAGACACAGGCGCTGCACAGGCGACCAGTAGGGCCAGCAGCAAGAGTCCACTCTGCTCCAGCAGAGACAGCTCAGGAGGAGTCTGATGCCACCTGGGACACTTCTAACTGCTTATCAGCGTCTAACTGCCCTGGCCCCATACCTTTGTGCAGACCCCTGTGGTGGCGTCGCAGAGGGTGAGGATGGACACGTTCTGCGCCCGGTTCAGCCAGGTCACGGCGACCTTGGTGCTGGTGGCCCACTTCACCATGGTGATGTAGTACTCCCTGAAAACACGTCAATACCAGCATTAGTAGGTGCAGGGGCCCACACAGCGGACGGGCCAGGAGAGGGCCAGGGCCCGCACCTGGGGTATGCAGGTGGCTGGGCACCCTGTGAGGCCCTGCAATGGGGTTTATCAAGGACACACATGAACTCAGGACTCTGACTGGACACTGGGTCATTAACACGTAGTAGCTGGGTATGGTGGCTCACGCCTGTAATCCCAGCACTGTAGGAGGCTGAGGCAGGAGGATTGCTTGAGCTCAAGAGTTGGAGACTTGTCTGAGCAAGAGTGAGATTCCAACTCATGAAAAAAATGAAAAACCCATCTGGGTGCCATGGTGAGTAATCCTAGTGGCTTTTGGAGGCTGAGGCAGCGGGCTGCCCACAGCTGGGAGTCTGAGGTTGCAGTGAGCTGTGATGCTATTGCACTCTGCTCAGGGCATAGGGTAGAACTCTGTGTCAACAACAAGAACAAAACATGTAGTAAAATGCACTGAGACCCTGAGTGTCATCTGTGAGGATCCCACGCCCAGGAGAGTGGCGTGGGGCTGCCCCTGGGGCTCTGGGCCCTGCTCCGGAGGACGCTGCCCTGTCCACCTGATTTTCACACCCCTGCCAGGCAAGTGCCCCAGTCCATGTCACCAGGCAGCAGCAGCAGCTGGATGAGGCAGGGCAGAGAAAGAGCTGGGAAGGGGCATGGAACAGAGACAAGGCGGCAGAGCTGGTGTGGAGGCTGAGCTCTCTCTGCCTCTTCCTTAAGGACAGAATGCCTGGGAAGCTCTCAGCTAATCAGAGAAATTGGCCTATGGCTTTGGGCTGCAGGTGAACGTGGATTGATGTTCTAGGTGTCACATTCCTCATTCTGCCCAAACCTGAAAATAGCAGTGTTCTGAGCTACCTTGCACTTACCACCAGGGGGACTGGGCTACTGGTAATTAATTTGATCACCCAGAGCCCTCCAAAACCTGAATTAAAAACCAAAAACAATTTGCATTCAAGAGGAAGAAATGCTGAGAAAGTAAATGCCCAAAATAAATATCCTCAGGTGAATTTCCAGAATGTTCTGGAAGCTACCTAACACTCCTTCGATCACCCACCCCATCCATATCTATAATGAGATCTACTGTTCAGAATGATACTTTGTAGTCTTACAAGATCTTTCATCACTAAAGACAGCGGCACATTCACCAGACAATTCCTAGCAGCTGGAAAGGGACCTCACTACGACTAATCATTGTTTTCAGCAGAAAGGACTAAATAACAGGATGCCTGACATCAGCCTCGGGGAGCCAGGAGATTACACTGCTGCTTCTCCCCCATTCCCCAAATCTACCCATTGATCAAAGTCGGGAGCATGTGGTTAACAGAAGGCACGATCTCCACGCAGCTGCGGCCTCTCGCTCAGGTGACTGCCAGGGAGGTGGCCAGGAGGGATGCGTGGCCTGCGCTTGCTGTGAGTTCTCTGCCTGAAGTGGGGGAGCAGCATTTCTAATGGTGGGATTTGGTCTCCCTGGATATTAGTAGTTGCTAGGAAAATTTTCTTTTACTTCTGTAAAGACAATTCCAGTTCTGTGCCTAGCCCTTGCCTCACACGGACTACTTTTTGTTTCTAGTGTCGTCATAACTGGCCTTTGAGTCCACACTGGAGGGATGTTGAGCAGAGGTGGGCAGGTGGAGGCTGTGGGAAGAGTGAAGGGCAGTCATTGCTGCAGGGCCTGCGGCTGCAGCCTTCACATCGGGTGTGGGGGGCCACGTGGCAACCTGCACTTACTCTGGCAGCAGACGCGGTCCACCCACAGGAGGTCAAGGAAGAACACCTAAGGTCTCCTGCAGTGACTGTTCCCCCCGCCGCCTTTCTCTGAGTCACTTTTGTTTCTCACTGCTGCAAACATTTATGTCCCTTGCTGGTTTTTTGCAGTTCTTCTGTATTTAGATCAGTGTGGCTACACACTATTCTCCAGTTCTCCCCTTCCTAATTTGGCATATGGCACATTACAAACAAAAATAAACAGGTGAGAGCAAATCTTTTCTTTTTAGCAATGAGCTCTTCAGCAAAGCCTCTGAAACAAATTCTGCAAGAAGTGTCATTAGGCCATGTCATCCTGGCTGTGTGAGGGTGTGTGGTGTCAACAGTGATTGGCTTCCATAGCTGTTGGACGAGTATTGTTCCTGCTTCAGGCTCCTGGTCACAAAGCATAGCAGTGAGCCTGCTTCCTGGCGTGAGAGGGGACAGGGACACTGCTCCAGACAGGGCTGTCCCTCTCAGAGGAGCAGCCACACTGTTACTGTGCTCTGAGCTCCCGACATGCCAGTTAAATAAAATGAGGGCTACATTCTCCCTTTTTAACCTTTACTCTTAGTTTAGAATACGAGACATGTTGCACCAAGGAAGGATGGCACTAAAAACTCAGAGAGTCAGACGTGAACCCCCTCTGCCTGGCTCCTGTGGAACCTTGGCCCGGTCAGGGATGTCACCTGGATTGAGGGTGGATGAGGCTGACTTGGAGATCTGCAAGCTCAGAGCTTTGCTTCTACAACTGCTGTTATATGGGAAATATGAGCTAAAAAAAAGAAAACTAGTGGTGCCTTTAGAGATGTTATGGTGATGAAATGTAATGAGAAATATTTTTTAAAATGTGAAACAATAAAAGTTATTAAGCAACTTTATAAAGATTACATGGGAAGACTTCTTTCTAAATACACACACCCTTGAGGAGTCTTCCTCTGCATGGGTGGGTGCTGTGAGTATTCACATTTTAGGCAGTCACATGCCTCTTCTAGCTGTCATTCATCAACATGCTTTCAGGACCCTTCTCCTGAGTCACCCTGAGAACTTCATACTGCCCCCATGTGCCACCTGCCCTGGGACCAACACCTCTCTCTAAGCAACACTTCCTAATCCCATGAGCTGGGCCAGTGATTGATTATGCAGCACTAAATTTATTGTAGTTATGTTTAGAAATTCAAGTCACTGTGCACAGATAGAGCCTCCTCAGCGAGACTGCAGCTGGGAGGAGTGCTGGTGGCACCTGGAGGAGGCCGCAGCTGGGAGGAGCGCTGGTGGCACCTGGAGGAGGCCGCAGCTGGGAGGAGCGCTGGCAGCACCCAGAGGCTGAGGTGTGGTGCCTCCCAGACAGGTGACACTTTGGACGCAGTGTGAGTTCTGTGGCCACACTTATGCTAATAGGCAGGAGAAGAAAACATTCACCCACTCAATGACTCGCTCCTAAGCAGAAGTCTCAGAGTACAGTAAGTCAAGTTCTAACACCTGATGCGTTTTCCATTTTTCTTAATTTCAAAGTTGTTAGTAAAGGGAATGAATAGACTGGTCATGGGCTGGTGTAGGGGCCAGGGCTGTGCCTTGTATCTAGATATTGCTGATTTTACACAGGGACTGCCCGCTTGGTGGTCCCAACTAGCACAAACAGCCTGTCTACGAACATGAGGTTTCCAGCAGCAGGGGCGTCTGGGCAGCACATCCAAGGTGGCCTGTACCAACTTTGTGTTATAATACCTACAAAGACACAGAACTCAAAGAAAAGCCACAGTGCCACTGGAAATCAATGTCAAAAACCTCTAACTGCAGCACAGACAGAGCTGATAAAGCAGGTGCCAGCACAGACAGAGCTGATGAAGCAGATGCCAACACAGACAGAGCTGACGAGCGGCACCCAGGTTTGCTTCTTCCACAGAACAGGGCATCACCTGTGCCGTGGGACATGGCTGGAAAGCACCTCTCCTCTTCTCACTGCCACTCCAGCCAGAAGTCTGGGAGGCCAACCCTTTACTAAATGGGTGTTAAGGAAGATTACAATTGTTCGTGTATATATTCACTCAGAATGTCAAAAAACAAATTCTAAACAAAGCAGAAGAAAAATTTATTCCGGCTCAGCTGAGCCAGGTGGGCATCTGAGAAGGGCTCTGTAGTGCCCCAGAAGTAGAGAGGAGCCAGAGGGGACTCCCACCCTGTCCCGTGGCCAACCTCAGGTGTGTGGGGGGCTCCTTTCAGAGGCAGAGGACCCTGGGTGTCAGGGAGACCATGCAGAATGAAGGGGGACAACAGCAAAAGTGAGAAGGAGCCTCCTCTGATGACACACGATGAGAGAGGAGATGGAGGTCAAGTTAAGAGCTCAAAAGTAAAAACAGCCTGTGAGAACCAATTCATAGCTAGTTTCAAAGTATCAATTTGATGATCTATTCCAATTAAGTGATTAAAATAATGTAGAAAAGAAATGTTGGGCAAATATTTCGTGGAATTGTAAATATTTAGCAAATTTTTAAAAGAAGGCTAAAAACAAAAGGTATTGAACCTCGCAAGAGATGAAACAGAAGGATAATATTTAAGAAGAAGACATAGAAACATTCTATGGTTCTGGAATAATGATAAAAATTTCAAAATAATTATCAATTTAGATAACATTGAAGCTATTATGTTTACAATTCATGAGGACAGAGACTGTGTCCACACCACTTCCCCTGAAGTTTCTGCACAATGCCTGGCATTTCACACGTGGTAAATACTTTGCATTTGTTCCAGGAACCAATTTGAGTCTATTAGAAAGACCAATGAATCTCTCCTGGGGGGCATCAAATAAAATCCCTTTAAAGTATACATACAAGAAGAAATAGATAAAAAGCCAAGATGATTTTTAAAAGGAAGAATAATGAGAGAGGATTTATCCAAACAGTTGCTAACAATGTAATACATACATAGAGCTGTGTGACTTTTTACTGATGAGTTTATCAGCAGACCTGCAGTGGGAGAGAATCTTAAAGCATAGTGTTTATGTGAGAACAGAATAAGGTAGTTTGTACCAGAATTTAATACTTAATAAAGCTGTCTTCCCACAGCAGTGGGGACAGAAAGTCTTCTGCAATAAATGGGGCTGGGAAAATTGCTTAATTACTTAAAAATGGAAAAACACGACAACAACAAAACCCAAATAAGCCGAGAACAAATATAAATTTCTAGAAAAAAATTCCAAAGGAAAATTTCTCAAGTTGCTCACAGTAGTTACCTATGCCTGGTGCGATGACAAGTGATTATTGCTTTCCACACTGCATAGATTGCTTTTTAAATAAGAAGACGGTTATTAAGGAAGGAGTGGAAGTTTCCCATTTAAGTTGGTGGATTTATCACATTTGTTTATTTCTTTTCCCTACAGGAACCTAATTGCAATGATAATACAGGAATAACACAGGTATATGTCTACAATAACAAAGCTAACCAGAGGGGCCCGAGAGACATCAACACATTTCTAGAAGACAGGAGCAGACAGGGAGTGTAGCTGAGAGAGCCACGGCTGAACACCTGCAGAGTTGAAACCTCACAGAGAACTTGGGGGGGTTGGAGCTCTCAGTGAAATACAGATCAGTTGCAAGTCTGTGGACAAAATAGGTGATGAATGAAAACTCCCATTTAGATATATTAGTTCAAAATCCAAAAAGCTTTGGAAATAAAAGATAGATAAGTGATTCGGAGGAACCTGCATCAGATGACGTCTGGTTTATCGCCTGTAACACTGATCGCTAGATGCAATGAAGCTGTACCCCTAGTTTTGAGGAACTGATCTTTTTAAACTACAATTCTACATTCTGCTAATATTTTTTCAACATATGTAAGGGGAGAAAAGACATTTTTAGGTATTCGAGAACTTGGAGAGTTTACTTCCCAAATTCCTTTCTTAGGAAAGCATCTGGAGGATGTACTCCAGACAGAAGTGGGAGTAAATGAAGAAAGAATATGACGTAAGATCTAGGAAACTGTCCCTCCACCCTGGGAGAGCTGTCAGGGGAAATCCTGGGATGATGTTAACACAGAGGTTAGAAAGGGCTGTCCAGACTGCAGCGGTCTGTGAAGGGACCTAGAGAGAGCTCCATGTGACAGAAGAATGTATGACAGAATTTGAAAAGAATAAAGAGAGGCTATGAGACTATGATAAAATTAAATAGTTTGACTAAAAAAATAAAAACAATATAAAACTCCAGGAAAAACAAAAGTATAACAAAAAGAAATACAATCCGAGGGCACTCGTTAGCTCTACCACAGAAGATCATTACTTAGTTATGATAAAGGGAATGCTCCTTTTTGCCTTTTTATATTTTAGAATCAACCTGTGGAAAAGTAACAGGATTTAGTTATGGCTGCAGGATAGTGTGTAAATGCCGCCAACCTTGGAGCTATTAAAAAAACAAAGATGACGGGAGGTGCTGGGTGCAGGGGAGGGAAGAGGCCTGAGGCAGAGGGCAGGGACCAAGATGTTCATTTCATAAACTGGGGAGTTCAGAATTCCTATCTTTAGTTAATGTAATGTGAAAACCTTGTAGGAAAGTTATTTAAGTTTATAAAGACTGACAGAGAAGGCAAAACGCACATGTATGTGGAGGAGGTAAGTGTGTTGAATTCTTATCTATCCTAAGAAAAAGATAATAAACACAAATTAATTCATAAGAAAAGTGAAATATGCACATTACTTAGTGATGTTCTGGTGACTAGCTGGAGGAATAAAAGTTAAAAGTGGTGGCTCCTGTGGCTCAGAGGAGTAGGTGCTGGCCCCATATGCCAGAGGTGGCGGGTTCAAACCCAGCCCCAGCCAAAAGTTAAAAGCCACCTCCATCTGGGCTTGGGGTGGGTGAGATGGGCAGGGAGCGACTACTTACTACTTATCGCTATATAACCCCTACTGTATTATTTTATTTTTAAGCATTCATATAAGTACTTTGATAACCAAGAATAACAAAGTTAAAACTAAATACAAATTAACAACCAAAAATAAACACACGGCACCGTGGAGAAACACCCTGGTGGCCCTGGACATGGGCGGCACGTGTGGGGATCTGGCAGAGACACCTGGCTACACGCTGGGCTTCCAGCCAGACTGACTTCATAAGATTTTATTTCCAAGCTCCTCAACAAATAAATTGAATTAAAAGAAAAAGAGGCATATAAGCAAGTGGACACTTACTCAATAATGTCCACCTGTTGATTGGATAAGCAGATGAAGATGACGTCTCGCTACATGAAGGCAGTGGGGTCAGAGTAGACCATTAGAGAGAAGATGGTGGGCATTTGTAGATGTGCGTTCAGGGAGTGAGCCTGGAGCTGCCCAGTCCCCTCTGTGATGGGCGTGGTGGTGACTGACCACACCAACTGGGCACAGGAAACTCCAGGAATTCATGTACCCTCTTCCCAGTGATCAAGACCTAAGCCTCCAACATTCTCATCAAGACAAACAACACAGCTTATCATTGGAACATACACGGGAAAACTGATAGACAATTTTTTCCTCTGTTCTTTTGCAAAAACACTCAGGAAGGATAAATCATTTTGACTTTGTTGGGAAGTGACTCCCTCCTGTGGAAGTACAGAGAACTGTACTGGATGTGGGCTAACCTTACTGGGGTCAAGTGATACCTCAGGGTGGTTTTGATTTGCATTTTTCTGATGATTAGGGAGATGAGCATTTTTCCACGTTTTTAGCCATTCGTCTGTCTTCCTTAGAGAAGGTTCTATTCATGTCTCTTGCCCAGGATTTATGGGATTGTTAGCTTTTTAAGATGGAGACTTCACATCTTTTGTTAATATCCTGGATGGAGCTGAAATACATTCTTCTTAGTAAAGTATCACAAGAATGGAAAGCAAGTATCCAATATACTCAACACTAACACGAAGCCAGTGGATGATCTGATGCTTGCCCACACAGGAGAAAAGCTCATTTAGATTCAAGTTGGGGGGTAATGAGGGTGGGGGAGCAGGTGCTCCCCTGCTCTCACTGAATGGGCATGGGGTGGGGTGTTCCCACGCCTTTTGTGTGTGGGACATAACCACAAAGTGACGCTCCTAACACAATCGAAGTTTTTTATCTAGTTGCCTGTACCCTCACATTGAACTGAAATAAATTTACAAGAAAAAAGAAAAGAAAAGAAAACTGCACTGGAGTGGTGGTGAAGGCACTCATGCGGGGACTGCGCCAGGCTGGGGCTTTGCTTGGAGAAGCTTCCGTGAAGTTTGAATTTTACAGAAAGGGGTGTGACAGGCTGTCCTTGGGCAAGTGTCTCTGCAGCCCCTACTCGGTCCTCCCTCTCTTGTCACACCGGGCGCCTTTCCCAGGACAGATTGGGGCCAGGGGCCGATAAGGATGGAACCCCTGCCAGGTGTCAAATTTAGTCTTGGCTACATTCCCTCCCCAGAGGCCGCTGCAGGGGCCTGGAGGTGCAGAGTTTACACCCGGCAGGGGTTCTATCCTTATCCGGCCGGGCCCCAATCTGTCCCCACAGAGAGGTGCCAGGGCTGAAGCTGGAGCAGACAATTCCCGTTTCCTTGCACGGTTCCCACAAGTCTTTGCCCTACTAGAAAATGGAGAAAATGGGCAAGAAGAGCCTCCCGACCCGACATCCTCCGAGTGGGTCACGTTTGCCGTCATTTTCTCCGCCCTTTTCCGGCATTCAGAATTTGTGCCAGCCTGTCTCACCTTGTGCTTATGGCCGCTCTTTACAGTTCTGGGTGGGCCAGGGCTGGAAGCTCTGAGAGATGGCAAAGGGCAAAGGGCAAAGGGCATGCCTCTCCTCACTCACGCTCCAGTCTCGAGTCCTAGGTACCCACAGAAGTCTAGAAGGTTCCTATGACCTGAGGGGACAGGGAGAGTGTAGCTCGGAGGACCACCTGGGGGACACCGTAAGGAGAAAACTGTGAATGCAGTAAGCAGCCCCACCTGCTGGGAAGCTGTGCAGGGGACAGTGTGGTCGTGTAGGGGACAGTGTGGCCGTGTGGGGGCCACAGAGGCAGGGCTGGTGGGAATGGGGGCCAGCTGCTGAGAGGGCTGCTGACCCACATAGGGTGGATGTCTGTGTTGGTGACACCTTTTGTGGCAGTGTACCACCTTCGCCATGACTGTTCTTGATTGTGGCTGCCTGGGAGGAGGTGGGGTGGGGCAGGGGAAGCCTGTTGCCACCTGTCCTGTCTGCTGGCCCCCACCTGAACCACCAAAGGCAGTGGATTCCCTGCCATTACCCTGGCTCTGGGAGGCTGGGCCTGGCAAAGGGGCTGCAGTGGCCAGTGCAGAAGCAAGGCCCATGTGGTGAAGTCAGCAGAGCCCGAGGCCCATGTGGTGAAGTCAGCAGAGCCCGAGGCCCACGTGGTGAAGTCAGCGGCGCCCGAGACCCACGTGGCGGGCCAGTGCAGAAGCAAGGCCCATGTGGTGAAGTCAGCAGAGCCCGAGGCCCATGTGGTGAAGTCAGCAGAGCCCGAGGCCCATGTGGCGAAGTCAGCGGAGCCCGAGGCCCATGTGGCAAAGTCAGCGGAGCCCATCACCAGGGGAGGCAGCATGAGGAGCAGCTTCTGTACTGACCTCTAGTGACACAAGTCAGGTTCTCAGAGTGGGGCCCCCACCATGGATCTGAAACTCTGAGGGTGGAGGGGAAGTGCATGGCTAACAAGGCCCCAGGTGGGTGCTAGGTGTGCTTGTGTTTGAGAACCACTAATGGGAGCTGGGCCGCCCTGCCCAGTGGCAGGTGTCTGGACGAGAACAAGCCTAAGCGCTACTTAACTGCAGAGCTCTGCTTCTTCCTCTGCCCTCACTGAACGTTCTCTGATGAATAAATGTATTCGCAGGCAGATAAAGTGCTCTAGAATAAAGAGAAATTTGGTAGCAGTTAAAGGAGAAGAGAAAATAGGATTTAAAGTGGAATCATTTTTTAAGAAGACAAGGCTGGAGCTGGGGATTGAAAGACGGGATTGCTCTGATGCGAGAAAGAGAGAGATGCTGAAGCATTTTGATAATCACAAAAAGTAGATAATTGTACTTTGATGAATTGAAATTGTACTTTAAAAAGAACATATATACCAAAATATTAACAGTTAACAAAGATTCCTGGAAGAAAGGCTACCAAACCTCTAAAGCACCTTATCTGCCCACCGCACACTCAGCGTTCCAGAGCGCTGAGCCGGGGCCCTGCTAGACGGGGCCCTAGGTGCTGGCTGCGGAGCTGGGCACAGGCTTGTTGTTGGGAGCTCAGAGTGAGGAAGGGAGACGGGTGAGCAGAACACTCACGTCAGCGCAGGGCAGGGACCGCCCCCGGCGAAGGGAGCAGGGCTGCCTCTGAGCGTGTAGGGAGCTTTGTAAACACACTCCTTGGCTGAGAAAATGTCATCACGTTCTGGGAGTCCCCAGCCAAAGGTGCCTTCAGCTCAGAAAACAGTGACTCTTCCTGGTGAGAAGTATATGAATCTTTTATTAGTCCATTTGTTTGTTATAAATTATTAATAGAACATTGTCTCTGTCACTTCCCAGTATTCCAGTTCTGGCAAAGGTTCTGACAGTTGGCGAGGGAATAAAGGGCAAAGGGAACAAAAGCCTGTTTCCCGAGTGAAACCAAGAGCCTGCAGGTAACTTTGGCATCTTTTTTTTTTAAAGCACTGTTTATCAAGCTGGGGCAAAAAGATGTTGTACGAGAGAAATATGTAAAGGATGATGTGCTTTAAAGAGGGCACCTGTGAGCAAGCTGAAACGACCTTGAACACTGACCTTCACGACTAGACGGTGCCCCAGCCGGCTGCTCTTGGAGAGGCTGCACGATCCTATAGATGCACCTGTGGCAGAGTGACTGCACAATCGTATAGACGCACCTCTGGCAGAGTGACTGCACGATCTATAGACGCACCTCTGGCAGAGTGACCGCACGATCTATAGACGCACCTGTGGCAGAGTGACCGCACGATCTATAGACGCACCT
>NW_003852448.1:4484805-4489547 GCF_000181295.1 Otolemur garnettii
TGGCAGAGTGACCGCACGATCTATAGACGCACCTCTGGCAGAGTGACTGCACGATCTATAGATGCACCTCTGGCAGAGTGACCGCACGATCGTATAGACGCACCTCTGGCAGAGTGACTGAACACAACAGCAAAGCGATGACTTCAAGATAAGTCACATGGTGCCCAGCCCCGCCGCTGACACTCTGCCTATCACGTGTGGCCCCACTCCCATGACATTGTTCCCTCAGGGCCTCAGCATGCTGGGCCCAGGTGGGGCCAGGTCCTATGCTGACACGGAAATGTCCAGATGGTCTGGACCACACTGGCTTTGACACGTCTGCAGTCTCGCTCAGAGCCCAGAGCCACCCGGGTCTTCCTCTCTGCAGATTCTTCCTCAGGAAGACCTGGGCTGATGCCCCCTTCCTGCCCTTTCATCCACCTACATTTATGGCTTCTAACTGCTACCCCTGAAGTCTTCCCATCCCCACCCTGCCCTGTCCATCCTGCACCAGCCACTGGGATGTCACCTCCTTCCAAACCTCCGTGGTGCTCACATCTCAGAGAGCACCTTCCAGGTCTCTGTCCAGTGGCCCATGTCCCTCTAGCTGACCATGTGCACATGGCTGCCCAGGGCTGCCCCTGCTCAGTCTTTTCCTCTCCTTCCACAGGCCCCCGAGCCCTGCTGTGCCCAGGCCTCAGCGAGCACAGAACAGTGGCCATGTTCCACACTGGCCTCAACTGGCTGCCTTCTGGCCTTTTCCCTGCAATGATGTGCTCACCCCCACCTTACCCTGGAAGAGAAAAGCCTCTTTCTGTTTGGTTTTGAGATACTTGCAAATTTCTGAGACCAGAATGTTCTCCCTGTTGCAAGAACCTTTCTCTCTGATTCGAGTTCCTTGCTGTCTAAATCCAGGTGCGTTTATATTTGACACAGTCACGCTAGTCGTTGGCCCTCCCAGCAGAGGCCTCTGTCTAGAGGAGACTTTAGCAGCCAGTATCTTGGGCAGCGCGTGGGGCCTTTGCCCCTCAAGTCACAACCAGGGGGTGGCTGCCTGCTTGTTCCACACGCAGGGATCCTGTGAGCCTGCAGCACAGACGGCAGGTCGCTGAGGCAGACAGGGCTGTGCTGGGTGACTCCGTGGCAGGACTTTAGGCAAAGACAACAGGCCAGGGCAGGGAGCAGTCATTAGTCCCGCATGTGACCCACCACACCAGACACAGTGCTATGGCTGTTCTTTGACTTGGAAAGAGAGGAGAAGAGACTTAATCAAAAGCTCGTAAGTAACAAGGGCCATCTGACTGAAGTGTGGTGTCGGTCGCTGTCTTCAGGGAGGGATCATGTCCTGAGCTTCCTCGAGGTCCTCGTGTGCGGCACTGAGCAGGATGTCTGCACCGAGCAGGCCTTAGTGCATTTGTACTGATCTCCAGAGTACAAGGGAGTGCAACTGGGGGGGTGGGAGAGAGTTTGCTTCCCTGGAGCTTCAGGAGATAGAATGGAAACAGACGCTACAACAAGCCATACCAGATCTGGAAACCTGGATTCCAGGCCCTATAGAGTGACTCACGTATAAGTCACCTGCCCTCTGTGGGCCTCCCTTTCCTTCTCTGTAAACTGGAGACCAAGTGCAAGTGAGCAAGAGACTTGAACAGAAACTTCTCTGAAGATAACAAATGGCCAACAAACACATGAAAAAATGCTCATCCTCCCTAATCGTCAGAGAAATGCAAATTAAAGCCATCTGAGATCTTGCCTAACTCCAGTGAGAACAGCCCACATCACAAGTCCCCAGATTGCAGATGCTGGTGAGGACGTGGAGAGAAGGGAACACTTCTGCATTGTTGGTGGGTATGCAGACTAATACAGCCTCTCTGGAAAGAAGTATAGAGAATTCTGAAAGCACTAAAAATTGACCTTCCATCTGATCCCCAATTCCATTGCTAGGCATCTACCCAGAAGAACAAAAATCATTTTACCACAAGAACATTTGCACTAGAATGTTTATTGCACCTCAGTTCATAATTGCCAAGTCATGGAAGGACCTCAAACACCCATCCACCCATGAGTGGATCCACAAACTGTGGTGTATGGACACCACGGAATACTAATGGAGACTTTCCATTTTTGTGTTTACCTAGATAGAGTTAAAATATATTCTTCTTAGTACAATATTGTGAGAATAGAAAAATAAATATCCAGTGTACTCAATACTATTATGAAACCAATATATAAACTATTGTACGCTCAGATGAATAGTAAAACACAAACATAGTCTAGTACTGGGGCAGGGGGGTAGGAGAGGATGACGACTGGCAGAAAGAGGATATTTAACGGGGTCTCACCTATGGGCGCTCTGTGTGGGTGGACACCACGCCCCTGGGTGAGGGGCTCTTTAACAACTAGAACTTTACCTTGGAAGTGAGAACAATATAACCTAAAAATTATACCCTCATATTAATTTGAAATTAAAAAAAAAAAAGGAAACAGGGAAGCTTTAAGAGCCCTGATAGCAGGAGAATACTAGAACAGGGAGCCGTCTTCCTAGACAGTAGCAGAATACTGACCTGCTAGTGGGGCGTGGGTGTGGGTCACATTTGCTCACACCTGAATGCACATGGACACACTTGCCAACATGGTGCCAGGTAAATTTTGCCAAGTCCGGCTCGGCGCCTATAGCTCAACTGGCTAAGGCGCCAGCCACGTACACCTAAGGTGGCAGGTTCGAATTCCCAGCCCGGACCCGCCAAACAACAATGACGGCTGCAACCAAAAAATAGCCGGGCGTTGTGGCGGGCGCCTGTGGTCCCAGCTACTTGGGAGGCGGAGGCAGGAGACTCGCTTGAGCCCAGGAGTTGGAGGTTGCTGTGAGCTGTGATGCCATAGCACTCTACCCAGGGGATAGCTTGAGGCTCTGTCTAAAAAAAAAAAAAAAAAAAAAAAAATTTTGCCAAGTCCCACTTGCCTGCAGTTGCCATCAAATCCATGTTCTGGGGTTGCTGGCTGTGGTCCCATGAGTTTACTAGCACATGGCTCACTGGCAGGTGTCCAGGCCTTCAAATCCAGTGAGTCACTGACAACTGACAACTTCAAATGTCAGCACTGCTTTGCTATATAGAAGGCCTTGCTGGCTAACAGAAGTGTCTCATTTATGAAGACAGGGCAGCCAGAGTTTGAGAGTCCTGATGTCTGCGGCTAGTCAGAAGCCTTCCAAATAGCAATTGTTCCCTGTGTCTCTCTTTACAGTCTTTTCAGAACAATCTGGCTACCCTTCCAAACACAAGCCACTGCAATGTAAAAATGCTTTCTTTACCAGAAACTTATTTATCTGGGCATCTGAAACTAAGATTTCCAGCCTCCTAAAGCATTGGACATTTTAGTTAAAGAGAACATGGACTCCTGTGTCCAATGTGACTTTGTGATTTCCCATTTCGGGCATCAGTAGAATAAAGACCTGTCAGTTTCCTGGTCCAGATTTCTGCACTATGCCAGCCACGGAGAAGAGCTTCTCACCTTAGTGAATAATAAGACCCCCGCCATCTGATGCTGCAAACATAGAGCTGTCACCTAGAGTTCCTCTCCCTGAGCTGGTGCTCCCTACAATGCACTCATTTGCATATTTAGGAACCCATATTATTCCTTTGACACATGAGGTAGAGACAGATGGGACTACCTCTGATGGAAAAAAAACACTTAAGCAACTTAACTTTAAAGTTCCAGACTACCTCCAAAATATTTGAAAGTCAGATTTAGATAAAACAATCTATGTTCCCAGAGCACTCAAAAAAAAAAAAAACACACACACACAAAAGAGATTAGAAATATATTAAGGTAGGATGGGATATCTACAACTTAAAAGCCAGATAGTTCCTCCATCCCAAGAGAAAGCTGGTACAGATCGCTGAGAAGGACATTTCTTCTCCCAGCCACACACAGGAATGACCCAAGAGCAGCTGAGTGACTACACCATCCCGACTGACCACGCCCTGACGGAGGGAGGGGAGAAGCACAGAGGTGCTGTCAGGAACCCTCCAGCTCCCTTTTCTCCACCTGAAAGCCTAAGTACACAGGGAAATGCAGTGGGTGTGACAGGTATTGAACAGTGATGAGCAGTGGTTTGAGCGACAGGATTCTTACGTTGAAATCCTGGTTCTACCCCTATGTCAGAGAACAACATGGGTGAGTCAGGTCGGCCCCTTCAGTCAGGTTGCCTCAGAGATAATTGTAACATTAAACATGTAAAGTAGTGAAGACTGTGAATGGGCCTCAGCATGGAGAGCAGCAGGGACCAAGTGGTGGGTGTTATTCTTGGCAGTGGTGGTGATCGTGATGGTGGTGGTGGCAGTGGCCATGGTAGTGGTCACAGTGATGATAGAGGTAGCACTGGTACATTGCTGCTGGTGGTGGTGATGGTGGTGATGGTGGAGATGCCTGAGTTCAGAGGTTCAAGACCAGCTTGAGCAAGAGCGAGACCCTGTTTCTAAAAATAGCTGGGCACTGGGGAGGGTGCCTGTGGCCCCAGCTACTTGGGAAGCTGAGGCAAGAGGATCACTTGAGCCCAAGGGTTTGAGGTTGCTGTTAGCTATGATGCCACAGCACTCTATTGAGGGTGACCAAGTGAGACTCTGTCTCAAAAAAAAAAAAAAAACTATTGTAAAATTAATTACTACCATCATATTTTACATAAAATATTTGGAGAAAGAGAAGGAGAAAAATATGTGTGCATTCGTGTGTGTGTGAGAGAGCAAGGTAGAAAATATGGGCAC
>NW_003852448.1:4489567-4505705 GCF_000181295.1 Otolemur garnettii
AAAAAAAAAAAAAAAAAAAGCTCCCTGAAGGATGTGAAGAGGCAAAGGAGATCCCCGCATATTCTTCCCATTCAATGCCGGCCTCAGCTTCATTTAGCTGCGGGACACTTCTCTCATGGATTTTTGTCTGGTGGATCAGAAGGCTCTGAAGAATGTGGCCCCCGTGGGTCTGTCACTGGGCAGTTCTCCCCGCAGTTCTTTGCTAGGCCATCTAAACGCACCTGCTTGTTGCTGCCCTTGGATGAGCCGTAACACCCACTGTTCCCTTACTAGCTACCGAGCTATGAAATCTTGGATGCACACGCATTTACTTTGCCTGAGAATCACAATTTCTCCATTTTAAAATCCTATGCTGACCACACCCCAGTGGAGATGCCGGGTCATCCAGGGGACGTTGCTGTGCATTCTCTCATTTCATTTTCACAGCCATCTGTGAGAGACACTGTTTTATTACTAATATTTATCTCCATTTACAGATGAAGAAACTGAATCAGGAGAGGCTGAGTAACTTGGTCAAGATCACAGAGCCTGAAACTGACCCCGGCAGTTGGCTGGACAACCTTCACTCTAAACCAGCACTTCTATCTGGGGACATCTGGTGCCCACTACAGATGTTTTTGACTGTCCTCTCTGGGAGTAAGGGTGGATATTCCTGGGATCTAGTGAGCAGAGGCCAGGGCTGTGGCCAACACTCTGTGACATATGGGGCACCCCCTTTCCCCGAGCAGGGAATCACCAGGCCCCAAGTGTCAACAGCGTGGAGTTGGGAAACTCAGGCCTAGATGGTGGCACTGTCACCTCCAGACCAGGTGGCCTCCCCACCCTTGCCCCTGGAGGCCCTTCCCATGCTTGCAGTGGCCACTTGCTGGGATGATCTGCCTGGGTCGACCCTCTTCCCCTCTGTAAGCTCCACTCCCCTGCTGAGTCTCAGTGCTCAGTGTGGGGTTGGCAGACACTAGATGTCTGCCCCACGCATGGTCTGACTCCTCACACACCTACCACTGAAAAAGGGATCTCAAGGATGTGTGGCAGAGAAGTGGCATGAGAGAGTGTGACATTTATGTCACAGGTTTACGGCATGTGCTATGTCACTGCATTTAGCTTAGGAGCTCAGAGCAGGCAGGAAACCCAAAACTCAGCATCTGAACTTCAAGTTCTGGCTGAGGCTAATTTTTCATTGTCCTTGAAGCTAATCGAGCCTGTGGAAACACCATCAACAACTTGACTAGACGAGATTTTCAATTAACTCAGACAGATGGCTGAAATTTTCCAGGTGACTTTCCATATTAATTCAGCGAGTTTGCTGGACCAGGCCCCAGGAGGCTTGGCAGGGATGAGGGCTGAAGGGAAGACAGGGAAGGAAATATGTGGATTGTAGGAGAGACGCCAAAGCAATCATCTTGAACTTTTTTTAAATCTCAGCAAAAACAACATCAACCAAATCAGTTCAGTTCCCCCAGCCAGCGTGCAGTGAGGGCTGATGCCTGCAGTGTGGGGCAGCAGAGTCGGGCTCTGGGACCAGCTGTGGGGGCAGTTGGCCTTCCCATGGGGGACGGGACCAGTGCGGGGCTGGGAGAGGCAGGAAGCGCTGAAAGGCGTCTGGGCTTGGTCTGTCCACAGAAGGGCCTGTGGAGCTCAGGTTGTGCTGAAGAGAGGAGGAAAGAACCTCAGGAGAATCCTGCAGAGGCCTCAGGCCTTGTGCAGGGTCTGGCATGCGGGAAAGGACAGCAGTGGAGGCCACCGCAGGAGACGACCATGTCGTTCAGAGAGGACCAGTGTCACCAGGTACCAGGGCAGCCACGGCTGAGGATGCCACGGCTCCTGCCCCTCCAGAAGCTGCCAGAAGCTACTGACAATGTGGACTTCTCTGACTGAATAATGAAGACCCAGGCTAGAGGGAGGGAAAAACGGGGGCTGGGTACTTTCTGAGCTGGGATGAATCAGCCTGGGCTGAAGTTGCCCTGTGCGGAGAATCACATGCCCCAGAGTGAGTGGGTCCTGGCCCCACTGTAATCTCCACTCTCATCAATGCTCTCTACAGGGGCGTGTGACGATGGTGTGACCAGACTCTGGAAGTAGGATTAATGCCCAGACTACTTGAATGTGGGGACAATACTGAACTGACAGTCAGATCACTACACTTAGATCTGACTCAGCTGTTTTGGTTTAGAAAAACAGACATTAATAATAACAGGTCGACAATGTTCATACGTCCTACCTACTACAAGGCTGCCACCCTGCCCCGGGGAGGTCGCCCTTCTCAGGGCAGGACGCGGCCCCGGCAGGGGACTCCATGCTCTGTAGTGATGTGCTGAACGTGGGCCCCATTGGCATAGACGTGGGGAAATGTGGACCTCCTGGGAAGACCATCTCAGCCCACAGTGTCTGCTGCCTGCAGGACAGCACGTCCCCACCGAGACCCGGAGCTGACCCGGTGCCCCTCCCAGAGGAGCCAAGGCCCCTGGGGTGGAGGGACCGGTGGCTCCTGACATCAGGTAAGAAATGGAACTTTTCCCAGAAAACAGAACCCCAAAGTAGCGAGGGAAACCTGAGAAAATGTATTTCTTTTTCAGCTGTTTAAATTGATAGTGAAATACACCTGACAGGAGAGGTCACATGAATGGGTGTTTCCCTGAATTATTCTAAGGGACAGAAGGACACGCACCTCATCCTTGGGTCATCCGGTGGCATCATCTCCAGGTCGTGGGTGGGTCCATTTAAGCCGATAACGTGTAGGGAGATACTGGGGTTTTCACATCCAGCCTGGAGGATCAAGAGGGACAGACAGGTGACTCAGTGCCCTCAGGCCCAGGCAGCCCCTCTGCCCGCACAGTCCTTCCCAGAAGGTTCTGGACTCCAGGACTTCTGGAGCTCAGTAAGGGGGCAACACTGGTGCTGACAACAGATTCCCCATGTGCAATTTCAAAAAGGACAGGGCTGACAGGCCAGTTCCTCTTCATCCTAGGAATCCCGCCCCCTCCCCATTTCCTCTGGTCTTCCCCCTGCCCCTGCCAGCCCGGGCGAGCGCCAAGCCACCTGCTTCTCCACAACAGGAGGGGAAGAGAAGACACAGCCTTGCTGGGAAGGGGAGTGGGCGGGTGAGCACTGGGGGACCACAGAGCAGAGGCCATGGCTCAGATGGGGGAAGCATTAGTTCTTCCCCCAGGAGCTGGGGCCTGTTCTGCATCCCTCTGGGGCGGAGTCCCAGCCAGGAAGGGGGAGAGCCTCAGGTCTGGTCTGATGCCCTCACTTCCTTTGTACCCTGAGGAAGATGTTCAGGGCCCCAGGAGAGTGGCCCCAGGACAGGCACCTGCCAGCCACATTCATCCTCGTGGCTCTGGCTGGAGAGTGTGGGAATAGGGCAAAGAGCCTCTGAATTCTGCCGGCCAGAAGATGTTGATTTTTTATGATCCTGAGTAATCTGGGGTTTCCAGGGTAACACAAGCTCCAGAGCACCTGGCCCAGAGTCCACAGCAAAACAGGGAGAATCCCTGGCCTTCAGGTCATGACTCTGGGGTTGAGGGACTCTCATAAAGGGGTCACATAGAAACCCTTCCACCTCTGAATGGCCAGAGGAAAGGCAGCAGCCACTGCTGCTCGGGGTATAGGTGTTGGTATGGTGGGGACACAGAGGAGGGCTGGGGGAGACTCGGCACCACCCAGTACACTCTATTTAAGGCGCTTCCATCTAAAACCCTGGATCCTGCCACAGAACACAGAGTTAAATCCGATCAAGATGAATCAAAAGAGGAGTGAAGGACTCTGTGGACAGCAGACCCACTTTGTGTTAACGCCTGGATCAGCTGTGCTATCAGAGGATCTCAGGTGTGCTGCAAAATTTTTGAAAGATCATCAATGAAATAATTTTCAAAAGAGGTTCAAAGCACAGTACGTATATTCTTTTTTTTTTAATCAACAATTTAAATGTGTTGTGGAAGTTTAACTATAGGTTCAAGTGTGTTTTGAGATAGAAAAGATTGAAAAACACTGGTCTAGATGCTCTCAGATGGGGAAAAGGCAGAGACTAAGGCCGCGGCCACGGGGGAATGGCGCCATTCATCAGGGGTGTCCCCTGGATACTGGCCACACTGATCAAAGAGCTTTCAACAAAGAGCCTTATTACCGGGTGCGATGGACTGATGTGTCCACTCAAGTTCATACTGGAGCCCTAACTCCCAGTGTGTATCTAGAGGTGGGGCCTTTGGGAGGTGATCAGGGTTAAGGGAGGTCATGAAGATGGTGCCCCCGTGATGGGATCAGGGTCTGCCAAGGGACAGAGGAGACACAGAGCCCTCTCTTGCCCTTGCATGTGAGGACACGGTGAGACAAGGGCTGGGGTAAGCCAGACAGAGAGCCCTCGCCTGAAACCTAGGTGGTGGGCACACTGCTGGGAATTCCGGCCTCCAGAATGGTGAGAAACAAATTCCTGTTGGTTAAGCCACCAGGTCTGGGATTTTGTGGCGATGGCCTGAGTGACTAAGAGACCAGGAGTTTCCTTTTTCTGGCTTATGACTCTGGGAACCCTATTTATCTCACTTACATGTTATCACTCCTCTTGCTACAAACTTGAGGAGGTGGGTCTAGGGATCATTCCTGGCATAGAACGTGCACCAGCAGCTTCAGAGCTCCTGGCGGGTTAGGACGCTAAGGTTCAAGTGCTCCCTAGAGGGGCTGGAGGTAAGGGGTTCACTGCCGGGACCCTGTCTAGAGACTGGGGACTCATCACGTCTACTGGGCCCAGTGGCCTTAGGGCCAGCTAGGGCAGCCAGGGAGCAGCAAGGCAGTCAGCCCTGTGTGCCCATGAGAGCTGTGTCCACGCTCAGAGTCTCCAACCCAATGGGCCACGGGGCTTCAGCATCAGGTCCTCCCTCCCACCCGTGCTGTGGCTTGGTAACAACAACAGGTTCAGCTGCCTCTGTCGCACCTCCTGTCCCTGTCCCCCGCCTCCACTGCATACTTGCTGTCCTACTGGCTCTTTGGATTGGAGCCTGACTCCCTGAGTTTGTCCCAAGCAACACAGGGTGTCTCACAGTACAGGAGGCTGGGTGTTCACAGTCGGGTGCTGGCAGATTCAGTGTGTGGGCAGGGCCCACGTCCTGGCTCCCTGAAGGTGCCTGCTCACTGCATCCTGCAATTGGAGAGGAGTCCCTCTGGGATCTCTCTTACAAGGGGGCACTAGTTCTACTCCTGAGAGTTCTGTCTCCGTGGCCTCGTCACCTCCTAATGCCATCACCTTGGGGGTTGGGATTTTAATGTCTCAATTTGAGGAACACAAAAACATTCAGATCATAGCAAAAGCCAACCACAAAGCAGCTTTGTCCGGATCTGGGGACTGGGACAGACAGAGTCCTTCTGACCTCCTGAAAGTCAAATTTAAAACAGAAATATGAAGAGCTCAAGTGGGCAGAGTGAGTTTTTGTCACCAGGGAGTCATAAGGGCAGACAATATATTTATTTTGGTTTTAATGAAGCTTAGTGAAACAATTAACAGTAGTAATTCAATTATTTGAAATAAAGTAAACCAGCCAACAAATTTGACTCAACAAAGATGGGAATTTAATGCAATGTAATGAGGAACAATTAATCTCTCCTCTCTTTAGTGCTTTGCTCATAAACATATCTGATTACTGCACCTCCACGCTCCGAGCTGGCCGGGTGGGGCTCGTGAATAATTCAGAGGAGTGTTCCCTGGCTGCTCCTCACCTACCTTGGGGTAGTGGTAGGGCTTCACCGTGGGGTAGACCGAGCCCGTGTAGGTCGGCAGCTCCATGAGAGGGACGCGGGAATCATTGATGGTGGCATAGGCAAGCCGGGTGCCGTCCGGAGACCACCAGTGAGCAATGTGGGTCTTCAAAATCTCCTCTGAGGGGAAGAAAAAGAGCAGGGAGATGAGAAGAGGCAGAAAACGGGGTGGGGATGGAAGCTGCACAGCAGGCGACCCAGAGTGGCCCGGGGAGAAGCCCCGTGGGGCCATCTGTCCCTCTGTCCCTGGTGTACTTATCAGGTCCTACAAAAGTCATCTACAGTTAAAGCTCTGATTATCGAAGGCAGAACAACAGGTGCTTCTGGTTGAAGCCTGTTTCCATTTCAGCACAAATGTTTCTGACATTTGCTAAATCTTCAGTGGGGCCCAAGGGCACCTTCACCCCACAGGGCCCTAGAACATCGCTGCTGAAAGCCAAACCTGGCACAGAGAAGCCCACAAGTCACGGCTCAACTAAATAGCGCCAATTGTCTGGAAATCCTTCTTCAATTCTCTTGTATAAATGTGAGCTCTATGGGCCCAACAACTTCTTGTGACTAGAACTATTATTGCGCTACTGTGGATTGTTATTTGACTATGATTAAAACAGGGACTAGAGAAAACCATCTGACGCTGAGCCAGACCTGAGGAAGGCAGTCGGTTCTCACAGAGGTTTGATCCCAGGAAAACAGGTGCCAGGAGTCAGCACAGAGCTCCTGCACGACAGCCCCGAGGAAGGAGGCCGTGTGCCAAGACCGGCAGCTCCCCGTGCTAGAGCAGGAGGCAATCTCCCGCTCGCGGCAGGAAACAAAATGGGCCAATCTGAAGAAGTGCTGAAATGGAAACAGGCTTCCACCAGAAGCACCCGTTGTTCCGCCTTCGATAATCAGAGCTTTAACTGTAGATGGGTTTTGTAGGGCCTGATAAGTACACCAGGGAAAAAAGACCTTCTGCTGTGTCTCTCAACATTTGGGTAGCAGACACTTTCCTAGAGGAAGGAGCCAGAGGGCTGGAAATCAGGGCACCCATTTCACTGCTAACCAGCTCTCGGGCCCAGGGATTCTTCCGTGTACACAGTCCCTAGAGTAACCAATTTCCTCTATGTCTGTTTTTAAAATGGTCAACATAATGACACAGTGTGAGTTCCGCTCAGCTGGTCATCACTAGGAACGCCCCTACCCTGGGTGCTGCAGGGACAGAAAGGTCACTGAGGCACTTGAGAACCTGTTGACAATGCAAACCGAGTGGGCGTGATCATCAAGAGGAGGTGACCAGGGTGAAGCTGGGGGGCAGTGCCCACAGCAGGGCAAGACAGCAAGTCAGTGGCTCCAGACTCCCAGTCCACAGGAGAGGAGAGGGGACGGTGGGATGAGGGCTGCTGAGGAGGGCTGGGGCCATCACCATGGCCCTGCTGCTCACTCTCCTCCTGGGGTGGTGGCCAAAGCCACATGCACCAGTGCAGGGGGCTGAGGGCACAGCGTGCCCACTCCACGCCCTTCCTTCCCCGGGGACAATGCTCTTCCTAGGCGTCTGCTCCCTTGTCCTATGGGGCACATCCCTCCAGGGGTGGCCTGAGGTCTGCACATGGCTCCATACAATAGAGGAGTCTTAGGAAACACGCAGCCCTCCCCGAGGTGCCCCGTGTGTGGAAACAGTGCTCCTGAGCCCTGGGTTCCCACCACAGTGCTCCCTGTGAGTGAGGGGCCTGGGAGCCCTCGGAGGCCCCCCACCTCCCGTATCCTGCCCTCGTCTGCAGCAGCTTTCTAGAGCCCAGAAAACTCAAAGGTCTGCTGAGGTAAGTGTGGAAGAGAGAAGAAGGCAGGCCGGCTGGATCTCAAGGGTTTGTAATTTTCCAGTGTCTTCAGCAGCCAGGAGAAGGATGCTCAGGTGCGAGTCTGGAATGAGGTGATTCAGAAGTGACTTTGTACAGAGTCACCAGATCCTCCAGGGCTGTGCGCATGCAGTGGTGAGTAACAGGCTCCAGCAGATGGTCTGCTGGAAAAAATAGGCACCATTTGCAATGCAATTTGTGGGTGATTGAGCTCAATCTCTTCTGCCCTGCAGAGCTGGGAGGAAAAGGGCTCCAGTGAAATCCCCTGGAGGGAGCAGAATTCAGGGGGCAGAGGGAGGAGGGAGCAGAGCCCCAGAAATCAGCAGAGGAGGCCTGCAGAGGTTTCCATGGGACATTAATTCACAGCTAACTCAGGAAAAGCCAGAACAGAAAAATGGTTGGGTTGAACAGGGGCTTTACAAATGAAGAGGCTAACAAATAACTAACAAATAATAACAATACTGTTCTCTTTGAACGCAAACAATCTCCTGAGACCAGAAGGATCACAATTGGTCTCTGGTGCAAAATCAGGCCACCTTCATCCTTACCCAAGAGGCTTGGTGAGAGTGGCCAGGCAAGGACGGCGAGGGTCACTTCTCTCCACTCATCTTTTTTTAAACCTCACTTCTAGACTTGCCCACAGACCTAAAGGAAATGCCGCTGCTTAGCTGTGACCTTGGCCCTGACCTTGAACACAATGGGACAAGAGACAGAAAATGCGGATGAAGGCTGGTCGTGAGCAGTGCTGAGGAGACTCGATTCCTGTTCATTCCATCAGCGAATGCCAGAGTGTCTGTACAAACCTCAAGCATTGTTCTGAGAACTTGAACGCAGGACGCGGATCACTGCAGAGTATAAGATCTAGTGGTTGGAAGGGAACTCAGAGGCCGTTTAGTTCAGTGTGACAAACACCATGTGAGTGTGAGGCCAAGGTCAGCTCCTAAGCTCCTTTCTGTGTCATCCCACGGTGAGACGGCGCCACATAAAACGAGATTCCCTCATGCAAAAGGACAGCCATAGAAAGCTGCGACGGCTTCAGTTTATTTACCCTAAATGTTTTTTACCACGTTGTTCCTTGGTGTTTTTATTTTTCTGTATGTTAGTTGCTTATTAAAGAGATAATTAGGAATAAGGGTCCAGGCAGAAGAAACTTTGACATTTTAGCTTTAATTATGAACATCCCTGTTCAGCACACATTTTTTTTAAAACCCAGATTAATGAGGCAGTTGGCTTAAATGCCAGGCACCAAATGTAGTGTAGGAACAGAGTTTTGCAAACAGAGGGGAAAAAACTTATTTTATCAATTTAAATTAATTGCATGAAACTTTGCCCTGGAACAAAATGAATAACTTCTTTTTTTGAGCAAGTACAATTAACTCAGGAAAACTAGAGGATATATTTTTCCTTCCTCTTCCCTGTCCTATTGAGGGACTGTTAAGCATCAGAGAATAAAGACACATTTGGGGACATGTGCCGGGCAACGGCTGCCTCTCCCTTGAAGACGTGGAAAGTTGTAAGCAGGCACAGTAGGATCTGGGCTGGTTTTTCTCACTCCTTGTCACTGTATCTTGAAGAAGCCAAGGCCTTTTGTGAAGTGCTATTCCCTCTTGCCAATAAGGGCATATTCAGTGGGACAAAATCCTCTTGGGCTCAAAGTGACAATGGCCTCCAATACTTTTGCATGGACCTGAGAGTTCTCCAGCATGATACGACTCCTTGAGGCCCTTAGTATCAGACAGAGCGCCCTAGCAAATCCACTGAGAGTCTTCTAGTCAACATCATTCAGAGGTAGGAGACAGAGCTGCCTGTCAGGTACCATTTTAGGAGTTGACAGAGGACCCAAGCCCAGGAACAAACAGTTCTCCTGTTTAAGTTCTGGCAGCCCTTCATCCAGGAAGGGAAACCTTCATGTCTAAATGAGAGCCAAGGCCCAATACCCACTTCCCCAGGGAGCAGCAGCCCCTGTGTTTGGCCAAGTACGATGCACTCCCGTGTACAATGCACACCTACTTTTTGGTCTAAGCTTTCAGGAAAAAAAAAAAAAAACACTTTTGTTTTAATATTTTAATCCAAATTTTTATTTGTTTATATTTAGGTTCCTGTTTTTTATATTATAAAGGAATTTCAGCACTTATTTTTTTTTAACATATTATGGAATAAGACATTTTATGTAATGAAAAATTTTGAAACACAAGCACAGATACGGGTCCGAGAAATTTTATGTACCAGTAAGAAATGTACATTTACCCGTCAGAGAAGGCCAGAGCTCTTCACCCCCATCAACATCAGAAACACTGCTTTCTTCAATTTCTGCATTACCTGTCTTCCAAAGAGTCACTTTCCTTATCCTGGTAAATTTCATCGTCCTCAGTTCTATCCACAGCACTGCCGATGCCAGATTTTGTAACGATTTCATACCCACATCCTTATTAATACTGTTTAACCATCTCAGGATCCAATCATAAACGAGGCCAACAGATGCCTTCTTGATTCTGCCAATAGGTGTTAAGTTATTACCAGCTGACTGCACCCAAGATGTCCCCTCATCAGGGCATTAAAGGGCTTGTTGACTGACACATCAGGAGGCTGCTTTGGCTGGTTAGCCCACCAGGTATCACAGCAACTTGGGTTTTCAAGTTCACTGCAATTGCCTCTGTACTTTAAGTAACACGGACTTAGAAGTGACCAACAGTGTATTTTTGATGTTGCTTCAATTGTCTGGGGGGTCCTCTTCATAAAATTTTGGCTCCGGCCGATTTCTTCGAGTGTTTTCCCTACACTTTCTTCTAGCATTTTTATAGTTTCATGTCTTAAGTTTAAATCTTTGATCCAGTGAGAGTCAATCTTAGTTAGTGGTAAAAGGTGTAGATCCAGTTTCAGTCTTCTGCAGGTCGCCAGCCAGTTCACCCAGCACCATTTATTAAATAGGGAATCTTTTCCCCACTCAATGTTTTTGATTGGCTTGTCAAAAATCATATAATGGTAAGTAGCTAGGTTCATCTCTTGGTTCTCTATTTTGTTCCATACATCTACCTCTCTGTTTTTGTGACAATACCATGTTGTTTTGATAACTATGGATTTATGGTATAGTCTGATGTCTGGTAGTGTGACTCCTCCTGCTTTGTTTTTATTTCTGAGTAATGTCTTGGCTGTTCGAGGTTTTTTCTGATTCCCTATAAAACGAAGTATTTTTTCAAGACCTTTATAGTATGACAATGAAACTTTAATAGGGATTGCATTAAAATTATATATTGCTTAGGGTAGAATGGACATTTTAACAATGTTAATTCTTCCCAGCCATGAGCATGGTATATTTTTCCATTTGTTAACATTTTCAGCTATTTCTTTTCTTAGAGTTTCATAGTTCTCTTTATAAAGGCCTTTCATGTCCTTTGTTAGGTAAACTCCCAGATATTTCATCTTCTTTGGCACTACTGTAAATGGAATAGAGTTCTTGACTATTTTTTCAGCTTGACTGTTGTTGGTCAAGGCTACTGATTTATGAATGTTGATTTTGTAACCTGAAATGCTGCTGTATTCCTTGATCACTTCTAAGAGTTTTGTAGTAGAATCTCTGGTGTTTTCCATGTATACAATCATGTCATCTGCGAAGAGTGAAAGTTTAATCTCTTCTGATCCTATATGGATACCCTTGATTGCCTTTTCTTCTCTAATTGGGATGGCTAAAACTTCCATTAAAATGTTAAAGAGCAATGGAGACAATGGGCAATCTCATCAAATTAAAAAGCTTCTGCACAGCCAAAAGCACAGTAAGTAAAGCAAGTAGACAGCCCTCAGAATGGGAGAAGATATTTTCTAGTTATGTCTCCGACAAAGGTTTAATAACCAGAATCCACAGAAAACTCAAATGTATTAGCAAGAAGAGTACAAGTGACCCCCTCTCAGGATGGGCAAGGGACTTGAAGAGAAACTTCTTTGAAGAAGACAGGCACATTACCTACAAACATATGAAAAAATGCAAACCATCCTTAATCATCAGAGAAATGCAAATCAAAATTACTTTGAAATGTGATCTAATTCCAGTAAGATTAGCCCATATCACAAAATCCCAAAATCACAGATGCTGGCATGGTTGTAGAGAAAAGGGAACGCTTCTACACTGCTGGTGGGATTGCAAACTAATACGTTCCTTTTGGAAAGACATCTGGAGAACACTTAAAGAATTAAAAATAGACCTGCCATTTGATCCTATAATTCCTCTATTAGGTATATATCTAGAAGACCAAAATCACACTACAATAAAGATATTTGTATCAGAATGCTCATTGCAGCCCAATTCATAATTGCCAGGTCATGGAAGAAGCCCAAGAGCCCATTGATCCAGGAATGGATCAATAAATTGTGGTATATGTACACCATGGAATACTATGCAACCATTAAGAAAGATGGAGACTTTACCTCCTTTATGTTTACGTGGATGGAGCTGGAAAATATTCTTCTTAGGAAAATATCCCAAGAATGGAAGAAAAAGTATCCAATGTACTCAGCCCTACTATGAAACTAATTTATAGCTTTCATAGGAAAGCTATAACCCAATTTTAACCCAGGAACATGGGAGAGGGTAGAGGGAGGGGAGGGGAGAGGGTGGGTGGAGGAAGGGTGATTGGTGGGATCATGCCTATGGTTCATCCTATAAGGGTACATGGGAATCTCTCTAATTGTAGAATATAAATGTCTTAGCACATTAACTAAGACAAAGACATGAAGGCTATGTTAACCAGTTGGATGAAAGTACTTTAAATTGTATACAGAAACAGTACACTGTACCCCATGATGGTATTAATGTACACTGTTATGATTTAATAAAAAAAAAGAAAAAGAAAAAGCTTTTGATAATATCCAGAAAAAAAAAAAAAGAAGTGACCAACAATGATCAAAGCTGGTGTTTAGAGTTGTCCTCCAGGCCTTTGTGACCAGGCCTCACTGACCCAGATTTCCATGCCACCTTCGTCCCTTTCCCACACATGCAGACAGTAACTCCACTTGGAATCTTTTCTTTCAGAACATTTTTCTTTTAAAATGATCACAGTGGCAGCTTTGTCCTGTGCACAACAGGCAGGAACAGCAGTGAAATGTGTTTCTCGTGTCCACCAGTTTAACAGCCGTGGTCTGTGCCCTTCTGAGTCAGTTCTGTGGGGTGGCACTTCAAACATGAGTGGGAGCTCATCCATGCTGACAACTTGGGACAGCTCACAGGTGTCTTCTGAAGACTGATAACATAAGAATGAAATTTTAAAACTTGATTCTCAGAGGAAGTTTGGGGGTAAGTTTTGTTCCTGTCCTCTCGCTCAGACTTTCTCCCTGTGTTAAGTTAAAGCACCATTTACGTGCCCCTGAGAAATCATCAGTGCTTTTTTTGGGGTAATCCTTTTACCCTCTTGCATTATCTTGGTCAAAACAGAGACCCCAGTTTGATGCTGCTCCAGAAATCAGGCCTTCACCTCCGTCCCCACCTGCAGCCATTCTGGAGGGTCCCTCGCATGGCCTTCCTGTGTCCTGGCCTCTGAGGAAGCTTCCCTTCCTGCCACCCCACATCTGAGGACACCCTGTGTGGGAGGGGGCCCCGCGTGGGTCTCGGCGGCCCTGCTCTTCAGCATGTTTCAGAACTGTTAGCTTAAAGCTTGCAGTGCAAGAAAACCATTTTGACATTTTCCCTGGGATTTCCCAAAAATTTTTGTAAAAATACCAGCTATATTCTGGCTCTTGCCTACAGTGTATGAAGAGAGATATATCACTCTTTGTTGGCCAAAACTGCTTTCCTTGCAAGTTCATTAGAAGTTTAACAAAACCGACTCCTGTTTCTCAGGGGATTACTTTGCATATGGGTATTCTTATTGCTTTCTAGAGTTGCACTTTTAATGCATAAGTGTACATAAAAGATTTAAAAACAATTACATAGACACAGAATTTAGTCCTCTCATGTACATATAATGGGGCATCCTTATTCTTCCCTCAAAAATTCAGATAAAGAAGTGCATAGTGAATAGCCGAGTGTTGTGGCAGATGCCTGTGGTCCCAGCTACTCGGGAGGCTGAGGCAAGAGAATCACCTAAGCCCAGGAGTTAGAGGTTGCTGTGAGCTGTGTGACGCCACAGCACTCTACCAAGGGCGATAAAGTGAGACTCTGTCTCTACAAAAAAAAAAAAAAGAAGTGCAGCACATTGTATACAGAAAAATATGGTAAGTGCGTTTGCTGAGCTCAGGTGTCAGTGGCAGAATTGGGGTCCCCAATCTGTAAGTCTGATGGAAGGTCACTCTGTAGCTGCTAGGGTGTGGGGCGTAGAGGGCACCAAGAGAGTCACAAAAGATAATAAAAGGAAAGGCCGGTAATGGAGACACACTTGAAATCCTCTTGGTGGCTGTGTCCAGGGGCTCCCCAAACCGGCCAGCGATGCCCACCATGCAAGTCAGTCCTGCTGTGGAGAGATCCAAGGTGGATCAGGGGATGCAGATGAGAGACTGAACAGAAGACAGGAGGTTTGAGAGCAGTTAGGGAAGCGGCAGGGGCTCCTTAGAACCTGGCTGGCCTCCTTCTCAAGCCGAGGGAGGGCCAGGGTGGAGGGGTCAGGAAGGGCTGCGTGCACCTGATGGAGGCTGTGGCATCCTCGGATGAAGCCTCACGTCTGAATCCTACCGTATGTCCTGAAGTCTGGTAAAGTGATGCCTCCTAACTTGTTCTTTTTGCTTAAGATCAGTCTGGCTAGTCAGGGTCTTTTCTGGTTCCCTATGAAGTGTAAAATTGTTTTTCCTACATCTGCAAAAAATGACGTTGGTATTATCATGGGAACTGCATTGAATCTGTTAAGTCCCTTTGGGTGGTGTGGACATTTTAACAATGTCGATTCTGCCGACCCATGAGCATGGAACGTTTTCCATTTGTTACCTCCTCTGCGACTTCCTTCCTCAGAGTTTGCGGCTCTCCCTGCAGACGTCTTTCACCTCCTCAGTTAAATGTATTCTAGGGTATTTCATTTTCCTGTTGCTGTCATGAAAGGGCCTGAGTCTTTGACTGGATTCTCAGCTGACTGTTCTTAGTGTACATGGAAGCTACTGATTTGTGTGCACTGAGTCTGTAACCTGAGACTTGGTTGAACTTATTTATCAATTCCAGGAGTTTCTTGGTAGAATCTTTGGGGTTCTCTAGATATAACGTCATCTTAGAATTTGACTTCTTTCCATATTTGATTGATTTCCTACAAGGCTGTAATAACCAAAACAACATGGGCCTGGCGGAGGCCAGAGACACAGACCAGTCAGAACTGAGAGGACGGGCAAGGTCACACCAAACGGCATGATGCACACTGTCCAGGGACAGACACAACTATAACCTTGACTCGAACTGCACAAAAGCAGTGCATGTAGCCAAAACATTGTATCTCTATAGCATTCTGAAATTAAAGAAAAAATTCCCACCACAAAGACAAATGCTCAGCTCAGGGGTTCAAACTTCTCCCCATCCCTCCACAGAGCAGCACTATTTCTGTACAGCCAGAGGTCACAGCAGCCGGAATACGTGACCAGCAAGACTGAGACGCCTTCTCTTGCATCTCAAGTGGTTACTCTCTGCACCTGCTGCCTCACTTCACATGAGGAGCAGGGCACCCTCCCTGGGAACGCCCCGTCATCTAAGTCTTCTGTCAGAAGCTCAATTTTCAGGAATTCAAAACTCATGTTTTCTTAGAGATAGAACATAAAGTTACTGTCTCCCTCCAAGAGCAGGAGATAAAATGCCCCTGAGTTTACAGCTATTGCAGACAGGGCAGGACCACTGCTCAGAGCAGGGGGAGCAAACACAGGGTGCAGCCTCCCTCTGTGGGCTCCGTCTGTGGGCCCTGCACTCCCAGGCCTAAGGAGCCCTGACCCTGACATGTGGTGCAGCAACCAAGTGACCGCAGGGCCTGGGGCTATGAAGCCCAACTCGGTCCAGGAATTCAACTCTCATGGATTCAACTTCCATGGAAGGTCTCCGGGCACAGCTGCTCTGAGTAGGCATCACAGACACCTTCCCAAGATGAACCACACACACTGCCCCGTACTATCTGGGTTGCCGATGTCTCTACTAAGCCATTTATACCTCAGTATAAGTTACCCTACACCTGGCTGTAGGCCGCATGCTGCTTTCTCCAAAACTGGCCTCGAGGGCTTTTCTAGGGCTTAAAGCTCCCTTGCTAAGAGGTGACATTCTTCTCCCTGAATGAGGGCAGTCCCGGGAGCAGCCTAAGCCAACAGCAGGTGGTGGAAAGTGAAGCTGTGTGACGGTCACTGGCCCGTCTTGCATCCCCCACACTGTGAGGAAGCCCCAGCCCCCACGTCAGGGGTTCCGCCAACACAGCCAGTCACCTGGGACAGCCAGCATCACCCCAGGACAGGTGAGCGAGTCCTCAGGGCGCTCCAGCCCCGGCCCAGGGCAGGGAGAAGAGCTAAGCCGGATTTATGGATGCCAATGTTTTAAGCCATTGTGTTTTGGTTTACTGAAATCAACTTCATTTAAAAAAAATTCATAGAAAAACAGCAAGGAAAAGAGGAAACCCAAGCCAGTGTGC
>NW_003852448.1:4505779-4528566 GCF_000181295.1 Otolemur garnettii
CCCCCCCCCCGCTCTCTCTGCCTCTGAGTTCTTCGTCTTCACTATGGGCACTCGAAGGAGCTGCCGGAACCGATGGTCCTGACGCCTGCTAGTCACCTTGTGCCCCACAAGGTGATGGCCTGGCAGACATGCTCTCCTGTCCCTCTTGCACTTGTTCACTATTTGTTTGTGGATTCATGTGTTCAGCCACCGGGAGAGAAGCAGGTGGAGGCCACACCGCATGGCCAGACACGTGAGAGATCGGCTCAGAGTCTTACAGTGAAGTGGAGGCCACTTGGGAACAATACTGTAGATTTGAATTCAAGTTTATCTTTGAAGTAGAGGGCCTCAGATTGGGCCTCCACTGGAACACAGACAAGAGCTGGAATTGCACGAGTCTCGGGGCAGGAAGATGGGGGGAAAGGCAGCACAGTGGCCTCTGCCTTGGTCCTGTGGCTTGAACCGTAAATGTCCACCCCTGTGGGTCAGCCCTTCCCTCCCAGTGCAGCTGTCTTGGCCCCTTGTGGTGGGTGAGAGGGACAGGCTGCTCCGAAGAGGAGGTCCCTGCACCCTGGAGCAGGAGAAACAGCGTCACCAGCCCCTGCCTCTGCTCCCCTCACTGCAAACTGCCTGCTGATGTGGAGGAGGCATTTACAGCACAAGTGGGTTCTCGTCAGGAACGATAATCAAGTGATGATCAAACATGTGCAGAGATTAGTGATGAGCTGGAGCGCATGCTTTCTGCAGGGCTGGGGCACCCTGCTCCCAGGAATAGCTGGCAAAGTGACGCTTTCTGCAGGGCTGGGGCACCCTGCTCCCAGGAATAGCTGGCAAGGTGACAGGGGATTCTTACTGAGAGGCTGCGTGGCTGGCATCTCAGACTGCCCCTCTGCAGGCCTCGGCTCACATTCTGAATCTTCTGTTCTTTGTCTAAAGAGGATCCCTCAAGTCTTATAAGCTCTTATAGGCCCTACAAAATTGGGATCCATCCCAGTAGAGAGAAGAATAATGTCTGGAGAAAAAGCCATGGGAGATTAGTACCACTTGGAAAAAATGCCAGGTTCACACCTGCAACTTTCAGAGGCCCTGTGCCCTGGAGGGGAGGGTGTGAAGGTGGCAGGGATCTCACCTCAGGCTCTGTTCCCATCTCTCACAGCCTCTTCTTTCAACTATAAACTGGGTGTTGGCTCAGCTCAGCTCTTTCTCAGTCTTTGTGAATGTGAGCGCCCTTCCCAGAGTAACTCACCAGCCACGCTTCAATTGGACTCTGAATACTCCACGGCTCTTTCAGTCATCACGATAGCAGCTGCGGTTTGTAGGCACATGTGACTTGTGACATGTTTGTTCCTATGCATAAATGCATGTGGCTCCAGGGCCTGGCTTCATGGGGCCCCTGACTCAGACATCAGATGGGATCCCACACTGTCTCCTAAGCTCTTAAAACGACCCCCCGCTGCAGGCTCCCAGTTCAGAGCAGGGGCGGTGTTTGTTGGTGGGTTTCCTGTGGTTTGAGCGTGCCTGGCCCTTGGGCCTCACCAGTTCTTAACTCCATAGTTTTTAAAGCCTCTGCAGGAATTATATTTCCTTTGCAATAAAATAACTAATCCCACTGGGTCCTCACCACTTTTCCCTCTTATAATGAAGATACTTGGTGAGGATGGTAACCCCGGGAAGGCAGGGCCCACCGAGGCAAGGTGGGGAAGAAAACAAGGTCGCCATGTCCCAAAGTTCCTGACACCTCCTCCTGACCCCGCCCTGGGCAGCGTGGTCACCCTTTCTTCCTCCTGTCAGGACGGACAGGCAAATCCAGCGTGTGTCCTTCCTCCTGTCACAGACAGGTAAAGCCAGCGTGTGTCTCTCTTCCATGCATTTTCTTGTTGGATTCTGAGAAGACTCGGCAGCATTGACGGGTGTCAAGAGCAGCGGTCAGCGAGCTCCCAGGGCCCAGGCTGTTTCGCACACTCTCTGTACATAGTTAATTTGATCCTCAGAACAACCATCCCAGGGAGATGTTATTATTTTATTTTATTTTTCCATTAAGGAAATTAAGAGGAAAAAGTTTACATAATGCACTCGAGCTCACGTGGACAGTGAGAGCACCCACAGAAATGCGGAAGGACATGAGACTCGTCTTTGGCGTCCTCTGGTCTCCAGAATCCTCTTCCTCCCTCCCCATCACGGTCCCACGTGCACCTGTGCATGCCCAGGGCCTGTGCATGTGGCCACGTGGGAACTTCCAGATCTCAAAACACCCCACCAAATACTACCCTCTCCCAGGCCCAGAGCTGAGATTGCTCACCTGCCAAAACATTGTTTTCAATTCAGTTTCTGAAATGTGTTCAATTAAAAAAAGAAGGGTTCACCATCATATTCCATCTGACTTTGATATTAATTTAATAATTGATGCACTGATTGGTTTAGTGTCTCAGGTAAAATGGATTATCAAGCCTAGGATGATTTTTAATTTCCTTAGACAGTGATACTCTTTTCCCTGGTATTCTGCCAAAGCTGATCATCCTGTTACTATTTACCAGAAAGCTAAAAATAATTGAGATTCTGCAATTAGAATTTTAATTGAATAGTGACTGAACCACCAGCTGAGATTTACCAAGTTTATATTTACTCAGAGGTGTCCAGAAGTGCTGACCTTACTTTGTCCTCTTCTGGAAGTTAGATTTTTTTTTTTTTTTTTGGCTACAAAGCTAAATTATAGCCTTAAAATTATATGTAACATTTCTAATATAGTTTGACTTTAGTTTTCAGTTACAAAATGAGGAGAATATTTCCTTTCATGTAGCATTGCAGCAAAGCTCATTATAATACATATTTTCAAAGAAGAGCCTAACTGAGCCTTAGTCCCCTTAGCCAGACTGGGATATTCTGTATAACTAGGTCCTTATATCAGTGAAAACACATTTTAAAAATAATGGGTAGCAAAGACAATAGCTCAGACAAAAATTGGATCTCAAGGTTTCTTTTAAAATAGGAAGCTAGTTAACTACAAACTATAAACAGCGCTCAAAACAATTCCTATACCCAGCTGCGTCAGATTATTTATTATTCTTGGTTCTATTGTTCAAAGAACAAGAACTTCCCTTTCAGCTTGTACAGATGCATCCTGACTGCAGGGAACAGCCTGGAGGTGGGCAGGGGCCCGACCCACAGGCAGGCACACATGTTGATGATGGCCACGGGTGTCACTGTGCGTTCCCAGGGTGCAGGTGGAGAAACAGCACAGGCTGGGGACAGAAGGCCCTTCCTGACAGCCCAATCCCTGCCCTCCCCCTCACCCAAATGTCCTGGGATTATGGCCTTGGCCTGAGGCTGACATCACTCAGGAGCATTACTCTGAAGGGGATGAGGCCACTGGTTCCAGAGGGGCACGTTGGCTCTCGTCTGCTCCAAGCCCAGCTGTGTCCCTGAGCTGCGCAGCCCTTTCTCAAACGCAGGCTGTGACTGTGAGGGCAGGGAAGGAAGCAGTGCCCCGGGCTCCATGGAAGGCCACAGCACCACGTTTAGGAACGCAGCAAGAGTGGCTGCTGTTTACTTAAGAGTGACAGCTCCATGGAGCTGACATGGAGGATGCTGGCAGATCAGCAAATGTGTGGGGTCTCCCAGGTCTGGCCATCCCTGAACAGGGCTGGGGGTACGGGCACTGCCTATAATAGACAATAGATTTGGAAGGGTTCCCAGGCATGCCTGTGCCCACTAGCATGTGGCCTTACACGTGAGCAGTGAATGAGGCCAGCCCTACGCACCACCCACTTCGCCTATCTCATACCCGTGGTAACCCAGCAGCCTCATCTGCAGTGCTGTGTGGAAGGGGACAGTCTGGGTAGGCCTGGAGGAGGCAGATGGGAACAACACCTCCTCCAGGCCTGAGGGGATCAGGAGGTGCCTAGTGGCCTTGCCATCTTTCAGATCTCCCCACTCCTCTGGGCATAGAGTCCCCACACAGACATCCAGAGTGACATCCACCAAGAAGCAGCCACCCAGTGCCATGCACAGCCACAGCAGTGCTAAGTGACTGCACTACATTCACATGAGCAAGTGCTGAGGCAGAAATGTCCCTGTCCAGCCACGCCTGCCCAGCACGCTCCCTCCTTGCCCTGGATACGGCATCGGGCCCACAACAAGTGCATCTCGTACGTACATAGAACCTCCTGGCACCATCCATGACCTAGGACGGCCCTGGGTCAGAGCAGCACCCCCCTTGCAGCTATTTGGAACTTTCCTGGGGCCAGTGAGAGCTATGGTGTTTGACAGTGGACAGCATTCCTTGGTCACCAGTGTCCCTGACCCAAGCCCTGCGTTAGAGATCCTGGATCCAGGAACAGTGAGGACTCCACAGTGTCCCCAGGGAGATGAGGACTGGCCCAGCCTCCCCTTTTCTACACGTGGGTTCTTCAAGGGCAGACTACAGGCAGCTACGCCATGTCTCCTCTGCTCTCCCCCCAACCCCCTTCCCTCCAGCCATGGTTCACAGCCTTGCTGGCTGGCATGGACCTCCTACTGTGCTCTCTGCCCCTAGTAGATGCTGAGGCTGTGGAGCTCCCGGATGCCCAGCCCCCAGGAGCTGCCCCAGGGTCAGCATGTGGGACCTCTCAGAGCCACGTCTGGACGTGATTCTCCAGATGGGCCTCTTGAGATTTTAGTACCTGGTACCAGTAGTGACTGCAATGCTGTGAAACTGGATGAGGCCCGGCTGCCCACACAGGCTAACTGCCCGCACAGGCTAACTGCCCGGTTCAGGCTGGCCCGCCCTCTCCCAGCCATATCATCACCTGTGGGGAGTGTTTCTTTGCTGAGTGGAGGAGCCACTCCAGGGTCACAGGAGAATCTGAGTTTGTTCTGTGGAATTAATGAATGCCCCAGACAGCTGCTACGCACTGCTCACACTCACAAGTCTGGTTGCTCAAGACGCTGATGCCAAAGTGACACGCACATTCCCAACCTGACCTCCGCCCTGCACAGAAGCTCCTGCCTCATCTCTGTGGCCAGGCAGAGCAGGTGATTGTCTCCTGCTTAGACAAACTCAGTCTCCAAGCACCGGTGTCACAGCACTTGGCTTTAGCTATGCACTGGGCAGCAGGCCTGAGTTCAGGGTCCTCGCTCGTCTCTGCCTGTCTCCTTAGCCAGAGCACAGGGGAGGTGACAGGGCCTCCTCTGTCTAAGAGAGCACATGGGAGGTGACAGGGCCTCCTCTGTCTAAGCACAGCATCTTAGCATGCCTTGAGCGCAGTGGGGGAACTGCTCAGCGCCCGTGACCTGCACCTCCTCTAATGCTGGGGCACCAGATGCTGCAGGAAGCCCCCGCCGCCGTGAGCAGGCTTGTCCCAAGCACATGGCCTTTATACCCGCTCTGTGAGTTTGGGGCCACTGTTTTCCACCGAGATGAGGAAACCTTGAGTACCTGCCTGACATTTTGTAGCAAATGATAAAGGGTGGCTCCTGGATTCCGACTCAGATAGTTTGCTATGTTCTGTGACTTGGAGGCAGAGACTTGCCACCCAGCCAGCATCTCCCCAGTGCCTTGTGTGTTGTCCAGGTCCCACACCCTCCCCTCTACAAGAGCCTCTCTTGTGTCTCCAAGGACCTCGGCCCAGTGTCAGCCCCTCGCCTGTCTCCCCAGCTCATCTCTGAACATTCACCGGCCTTCTTGCTCTCCCCTGGGGTCCCAGCTCCCTCCACCTCCTCCGACAGGGGCTTCTGTTCCCCGTGTTGCCCATTTGTCCCTCCATGTTGCACTGAAGACACCCTGTACCTGCTGGAGAGACCCCTGGGGCTGGGTAAGCACCTGGCATGGGGGGGACAGGCAGAGAACAGGTAAACTGACCCCCATTGCTCTGCAGTTTTTAAACCATCTATACTAAAGTAACACAAGGCTGTAGGCAAGGGCTGTAAAGGTAAAGGCTGATTCCCACAGAAGCATACACGCAGCTGAAAGGTAAGCAGCCAGTGAGTCCTAACACCGTGCTGGACCTGGTGCTGCTTAAGTCACAACAGGTGTCAGATCTGTGACTTCCTGATCACTTCTACAGACAGCATCGCTAGCGGAAGCCCTAAGACTGTCTTCGGGACATCCTCCAGACTCTGCCGTCGGGGAGACCAGGTGACACCAACTGCACCAGGGGCTGTGCATGGAACGGACCCCAAACACCCTGTGGCCCTCCACCTGGAAGTGTTTTAGCCGAGAAAATGATTTCTGCCTCCCAGCCCTATGAGTTCATCCCCAGCCAATCAGCAAACCCAATTCCCTAGCCGTTTGTTTGCCAAACTACCTTTAAAATCTTAGCCGCCCAGTTCCCGGGGGATGGATTTGAGAAATGTCTCCCGTCTCCTTGTCTCCTTTAACATTGCACCTTGCAACATTAAACTCTTTCTCTGCTGCAGTTTCTGCTGTCTGGGTGTGGCGGCCTCCTCCGGTAGGATGTTGTGTCCTGCGTGTGGGGATCACACAGGGAACGCCACACTTGTGTGCGGGCAAGGAAGAGCCTTTTGGCTTCTCATGCACTCAGTGCCTGGTCGAGTCTCAGTCCTGTCTTCACGTTGCTTTCTGTCTGACCTGCCATGTGGCGCCATCCCAGAGTAGGATCCTAGTACCACAGATGAGCGAGGGCTCAGGGACGGGCAGCTCTCGTGCCCTTGTTCCGAGTGCACCCAGGCTGCGCCCCTGGCTTGTGGTACACCTGGTGGGTCCACAGAATGTCGGTGCCAGCCTGTAACTCCACTTGCTGCCTGCTGGGGAGCCCCCCAGACCCCACAGAGGGTGCTCACCCATGGCCAGTCTTCCCTGGTGTAGGTCTTTGCACATGTGTGGAGTCATTCTCCACAGTGACGTCAACAGCCATCAGTGTTGTGACCATGACCCACTGTCACACATGTGCCTCTGGAGCAAAGACTTGTGGAAGTGCATCTGTGGGGAGCTACAGTCCTTGCCGCTCCTGATGGACTCTGTATGCTCCACCCCAGGCCTGGTCCCTCTTCCATTAGAGTTGCTCTCCTCTTTCATATCATCCTAGTTCATTAAATTGACTTTGAGACTTGGTCCTGCTCTGTGGTTTGAAGGACACAGACAACCTGGAAAGAAATACATGTGGCAAACCTGCTTCTGTCAGCCCCCACCACCCTGAGCCGTGGACGGGAGCTGGACGTGGCGGGACAAGGCCGCCTGGGGTCCTGGTCATGAGCACGAATTCCAATGAGTGTTAATCAGAGGGGGCCTGTGTAAGGCCCCACCCTCCTGACTCACAGCCGCCACCCAGCCTGCTGCCCTCTGCATGAGGGAATGTGAGTGCTGTCAGGGGCAGGAGGAGGCTGTGAAGAATCAGGCTTCTCCGCCCTACCCATCCTGCAGGTCTGGAGATTTTCTCTTCTGTGCAAGGGGTCGGGGCAGCATTGGCTCTGGGTTAGAGCACTCACTGAGCTCTTCTCAGGGCATGTCTGGTGTTGAGGGTGTTGGTTATGTGAGCTCCGGATCCCAGTCCCCTCTGGACCGTAGCTCCCCCAGATGCACTGTTTGGGAGAAACAGGAGACAGCTGAGACCACTGTGCCCAGACTCAGACCCACAGGCTCCCTTTGTCCAACCTGCTGCCCCTGTGCAAGGCGTGCTGGAACCCTGCCCCCACTTTCTGTGGCCCATCTACATGGCCACCTTGTGGGCCGCCTCCTGGCCCCTTCCTCATGATGATAGGGGGGTAAAGTACTGTGTACTGTGTTCCCGGTGCCCCTGCCTCACGGGAGAGCCATTAGGAAAGCAAAGTGGAGGGATCTGGACGTCACCATCAGCTTACAGCTTATACCCCTCCAGCCCTTCATTCCCACTATCATCACATCCGTGAGACAGAGTGACCGGAACAGGTCTGTTGGGGCCAGTGGCACTAATAAGGCAACCGCTGCCAACAGTGATGTGAGCAATGCCTGTCGTTTGCGGGCACTTTGCTCCTGATTGGAGAGTTTTCCGGACGTTATACATACAGAAATCAGAGTGCCACCGGATGACGGCCCACTGTCTCCAGGTGCTGGGCCTGTGACACCAACTGTGTTCCTCAGTTGGAGGGGCGGTGACAGCAACTGTGTCCCTCAGTTAGGGGTGGTGACAGCAACTATGTCCCTCAGTTAGGGGTGCTGACAGCAACTGTGTCCCTTAGTTGGGGGGTGGTGACAGCAACTGTGTCCCTCATTTGGGGGTGGTGACAGCAACTGTGTCCCTCATTTGGGGGTGGTGACAGCAACTGTGTCCCTCAGTTAGGGGTGGTGACAGCAACTGTGTCCCTTAGTTGGGGGGTGGTGACAGCAACTGTGTCCGTCATTTGGGGGTGGTGACAGCAAGCTGAGATGGAGACTTGCCTCTAGGAGGATCTTGGGCAGGAGAAAATGTTCCTTTTTTACTGACATGTGTGCGTTTTCTAAGAGCAGCAGTGCCTGTGCTCATTGTAGCACTTTGCACAGCGCCTAATAAAATGTCTGGCAATACCAGCTCTACACGGCGTGTGGTGAACCACATAGGGAACCGCAAGGCTGGCGCTGCCATGCCCATCCTACAGAGGAGAAAAGGAGGTCTGACAGGTGAAGTAATGCTCAACTCAGGGCCGCCAGACTCCCAAACTTTCCCCTCCCACAAGGCCACCCTCCCTAGCAGGCCTGGGCGGTGTCTTACTCTGTGCACTGCAGCTTGGCAACCTTCTTGAAGCCTCTGGTTTTAGATCCAATTTTGGAGTAAAGAGAAAATATCCATCGTACAAGGCAGATGCCCCTGTGATACACGTGGAAATTACGTGGTGCGAGGCCAGTGAAAACTGGCTCTTCATTGAGATGACCTCTTCTCTCAAAAGGAGCAGATAGGATGGGGAGACGCGCACCCCCAGGGGATTACGCCGAGGGCGCTCACGACACCTCTATTACTTCTGCAAAGCCAGGGGTTTCCCGGCCTGTCTTGCTGCCTTCTTCCAAGGTTTTTATTCCTGGATAATCCTGTATGATTATAAGAGGTATTATGAGCTCTAAACGGTTCTGCTGGGCCGTAGACATAATCTGCAGGTAAAAGACAAAACCCCAGTGACGGAGGGGCTTACCCTGGGGACAAGCAGGGCTCAGTGAGCTATTTTCATCCTCCTAGGGAATTCATTTCTGAGGTAAAGACAGTGTATTTTAGTTGTGGTTCATCAGATCAGATGTTTCTCCAGTTCTCCCAGTGAATCTTCTGTTTGTTTTTGTGAAATCGTTGGTAGAAAATCTCAGCTTTTTTCATCGTGGAAAGCTGCAGTCACAGTGAGTTCTTCATTGCCAGAATCTGAACACCACATGAAAGGCTAAAACTGAGCCAGCCAGCCTTGTGATTTGTTTTCTTCTAGTATTTTTTTTTTTTTTTTTTTTTTTTTTGCTAATTGTGATTCAAAGCAAAGATGCAAGAAGCAAGCCAGGCTTCCAGAATTACTCTGTGAATAAAATAATCCCAGGTTTACTTTCTTGGCTTGAAGCTCGAGGAAAGTTTGCTAGTACTTCTGGTGGGAACTTCCAAATAGAATGGTACTACCAAGTTGGGAGGGGTGGGGACCTCACAATGGAGGGGCTCAGAGACAGGGTCAACTCGTGCCTTGCTCACCAGGTTCGGAAGAAACAGAAGGCATGGCAGACAGCCATCAGCGCCATGCCCCTCCCCAGACGTGGAGCTGCCCCCTTCCCAGTGGGGGTGCTTTAGGACCAGAGGGGCCTTTGGGCTATGTGGGGAGTTCCAAGTCTTGCTGTGAGTTGACAGTCTTTTTGTGCTTCTTCAAGGTTGCATCTTTGGAACTTAGACACCTAATGATGTCTAAGAGAGGAGACAGATCAGTCAGATCCTCCTGGCCCCCCCACAAACGCTAAACTTCCAGGATGCTCCCAAACTTCTCTTGCCTCATGTAACCCTGAGACCATTCTTTCCTCAATCTGCTGTCTTCTTTTTTCCTTGATAAATGATACAGGAGTAGCAATATTCATAACCAATCAACACCCTAACTTTCCTTTTTCCTCTTAATTATTGTGGGTACATAATAGTGATATATTTTTATAGCGTACAAGTGATATTTTGATACAGGCAAACCATGTAGATTAATCAAGTGGCAGTCATTGGGGGTATCCACCACCTCAGGCATTTATCATTTCTCTGATGGAAACATTCCAGTTCCACTGTTCTAGTTATTTTAAAGTATACCCCAACCTACAGTTGACTACAGACACTTTGCTGCACTAATAAGTACAGCTCATTCTGACTGCCTAGCTGTATTTTTGCACCCGTCAGCCATCCTTGCTTTATCCACCCTGCACTCTTCCTGCCTCTGGTAACGTCATTCCATTCTCTGTCTCCAGGAGCTCAATTGTTTTTATATTTAAAACTCTCACATGTGAGTGAGAACATGAGAGACTTGTCTTTCTGTGGTTGGTGTATTTCGCTTAACACAAAGTTCTCTAGTTCCATCCACTTGTTGGAAATGGCAGGATTTCCTGCTTTCTGTGGTATCTGATATCCCGCGGTGTGTATGGGCCACACTCCTTTATCCATTCATCTGCTGAGGGACACGTAGGTCGATTGCAAACCTTGGCTCTTGTGAACAGTGCAGCAATGAAGGGGGGAGTGCAGTCATCCCTGCAGTGCACTCAACTCCCTTTGGGTGTCCCCCCAGCCGTGGGATTGCAGGGTCTATGGCAGCTCTGTTTTTAGTTTTTTGAGGACCCTCCATCCTGCCCTCCATAGTGGTTGTGGTAATTGACATTACCACCAGCAGAGCACTAGGGCTCCTAGTGAGGCTTCCTCACTAGGAATTTGTTATTGCCCGTCCTTTTGGTAACAGCCGTGTAAACTGTGGTGAGATGATACTTCATTGTAGTTTTGTTTTGCGTTTCTCTGATGACTAATGATGATGAACATTTGGCCTGTTGGCCATTTGTGTGTCTTCTTTTGAGAAATGTCTATTCAGATCTTTGCCCATTTTTAAATCAAATTATTTGATTTTTTTCCTATTGACCTATTGGAGCTCCTTATATATTTCTAGTTTGAAATATTTTCTCCCATTCTGTGGGTTTTCTTTTCCCTTGGTTGATTGCTTGCTTTCCTCTGCAGAAGATTTTTAGCTTGATATGATCCCATTTGTCTCATTTCCCCTTGTTTGCCTGTGTTTGGGGGGGTATTACCCAAGAAATCCTTGCAGACCAATGTCCTGAAGAGTTTCCCCAATGGTTCTTTTAGCAGTTTCATAGTTTCAGGTCTTAGATTTAAGTCTTTCATCCATTTTGATTTGATTCTGGTATATGGTGAGAGGTAAAGGTCTAGTTTCATTCTTTTGCACATGGACACTTGGTTTTCCCAGCACCACTTATAGAAGAGACTGTCCTTTCTCCACTGTATGTTCTTGGCACCTCTGTCAAAGATGAGCTCATTGTAGATGTGTGGATTTATTTCTGGGTTCTCTAGTCTGTTCCACTGGTCTGTGTGTCTGTTTTTATGTTGGTACCATGCTGTTTTGGTTACTACAGCTCTGTAGTATAATTTGAAGTCAGGTAATGTAATTCCTCCAGTTTTGTTCTTTTTGTTCAGGGTGGCTTTGGCTATTCTGGGAATTTTGTAGTTACATATAAATTTTAGCATTTCTTTTCTATTTATGTGAGGAATTCCATTGGAGTTTTGGTGGAGATTGCATTGAACATGTAGATTGCTTTGGGTGGAATGGGCATTTTTAACAATATTGATTCTTCTGACATTCTGTTGATTCCATCCATGTCTTTTTATGCCATCTATCTCTCAAAAAGTTGTCATAGTTACTTCTGACAGGTTTGTCTTCTCACCTTCCTACTCACGATCCAGGGGTTTTGGATGCTGCAATGACAGCAGCAGAGTATTCTGTGTGTCGATGCTCTTACCAGCGTGGTGAACCTTCAGACGATCTCTTACTGTGCATTTCAGATTGAAGAACTCCTGTTAGAATTTCGTGTAGGACAGATCTGGTGTTGATAAAATCCCTCAGGTTTTGTCTGGGAAAGTCTTTAGTCTGCTGTTGGATGTATTGAACCTCCTTTAATACTATTTTTTTTCTCTCTTACGACCTTTTAAAATCTATAACCTTTAGGACCTTGATCATAAAATGCCTTGAGGCAACTTCATTTGGGTTAAATCTTCTTGGTGTTCCGTGAGCTTCTTGTACTTGAATATTGGTATCATTCCCTGGTTTTGGAAACGTCTGTGTTATTACTTCTTTGAATAAACTTTCTACCCCATTCTCTCTTTGTACCTCCTCTTTAAGGACAATACCTCTTTGATTTGCCCTTATGAAGCTGTTTTCTAGATCCTGCAGGATGCTTCCTTCTGATTTATTCTTTTCACTTTTCTAACTGTATCTTCAAATAGGCTGTTATCAAGCTTACTAATCTTTCTTTTGCTTTGTCAATTCTGCTATTGAGAGATTGATGCATTTCTTATTTTGTTAATTGAACCCTTAAGTTATAGATTTCTGCTTTTTTTCTTTTATTATTTCAATCTCTCTGTTAAATTTCTCTGATAGGCTTCTGAGTTCCTTCTCTGTGTTGTCTTGAATTCACTGAGCATCTTCAGGACAGTTATCTTGAATTCTTCATCATTCGGGTCACCTGTCTCTACCAGTCCAGGATTGGTCACTTGCACCTTACTTGGTTCCTTTGGTGAGGTCCTGTTTCCTCGATGTTCTTGATGCTTATGGATGTTTGTTGATACCTGGGCATTGAAGAGTCAAGTGTTTATTTTAATCTTTGTCGTCTGGGCTTGTTTGAACCCCTCCTTCTTGAGAAGACTTTTCAGATACTCAAAGGGAATTGAGTGTTGTCATCTCAATCTTTGGTCAGTGCTGCCGTGTCAGCACTGGGGGTGCCCCGAGCCCAGTAGTGCTGTGACTTCTTGCAGACTCTGACTGTACCATCTTGGTGGTCTTGGGTAAGATGTGGGAGAATTCCCTGGATTACTAGACAAACTCTCACTCTCTTCACTCTCTGTGCTGGGCCGCTGGGGTTGGATGAGGAGTGACATGGGAACTCCCTTGTGGCCACCAGTGCTGGGTCACACCTGAAGCCAGTCTCAACCAAAGCCTGGTGACTGGTGACTGCTGTCTTTGCCTGGCTACCTCTGATGATTGTTCAAAATTCAAGGGCTCCTTAGTCAGTAGGTGGTAATTCCTGCTGGACCTGGGTCCTCCCCTTTAGGGCAGAATGTTTCCTTCTGGTCCGCAAGGTATCCAGAAATGCCAACCAGGAATGAAAGCCTGGATTCCAGGGCTTTAGGAGTCTATTTTGTGCTTTATTTTACCATGGCCAAGCTGGTCCACAAACTGTAAAACCAAGTCCTCTGAGGTCTTCTCTTTCCTTTCTCCAAGTGGAAGAAGATTCCTCCTGAGCTGTGCTGCCTGTAGTTGGGGGGAGGGGTGACACAGGCATTGGCTTGGCTGCCCGGGCTGGTGCTTCACTGGGTCATCTGCATCCCAAGTCCACTGGGTCCGCGTCAGCACAGCCACGGGAACTGCAGAAGGACAACAGCCCTGTGGCCCCTGCCGTATGAATTTAGTCCAGGCCCCAGGCTGCTCTTTGTTGGCTGGTGGTGGGGCTGCAGGAACTCTGGCTTCAGGGTACAGGATGCCTCCACTGGGCTGGCCTAAGAGCTCCCTCCACGGGCAGCAGCAGAATCCTGCCTTGTGTTGTGTCCCTGTGCCAGGGTGGCCTGAGTGTCAATGAAAAGCCTCACAGTCACCTCACTCTCCCTCCCCTGGGCACAAAGGCCCTCTCTCCACCTGGCGCTGGCTGACCTGGCACTGCTCAGGGGAGGGGGGCAGGGGAGAGGGTTGGCACAGGCTGTGTAACACTGTCTTTTCTGCCCTCTTCAGTGCCTCTTGTCTTGATATAATGTTAAAACCAAGGCGGTGTGAGCCCTTGCCTGATTTTTAGTTTTTCCAAAGGTGGATCGTTGTTGAACTTGGTGTTTGTGGCTCTGGAGGGATGACCACTAGAGTTTCTGTTGGGTCATCTTGCTCTGCCTCCCTCCAATTTCTAACACCGTGTGATATTAATCCTTCACTAACACTGTATGTCCTGGGTCCTTTGAACTTCATAGCAATCTAACGAGATGCGGGGGCAGGTGTTAGTAAGCCTGGGGCAGCTTTTCCTCACTACTTACAGGATGCCAGACATGCCATTGTCATCCCTGTAGTGACCTGTGCAACTGCTCTTGTGGTCCCATTTTATGGAGGAGAAAGTTGAGGCTTGGAGACATTGATGACTCAATTCCTCTCACTTGGATGAGAGAAGCCTTGATTTGAGTCCAGGTGACAGGCTGAGCCCCCTGCACCTTGAAGAGTTGTGCTGGGGACCTCCTGGATGGGAGACCGAGTTACACACCCAGAACCACAGGCCAAGAGAGGGCAGAACCCGGGAGTCTCTGGCTCCTGCCCATCGCTCTCTCCAGCACATGTTAGGCCTGGCCAGCCAGGGAACGGACTGGTTTGTCTGTTACGCCCATACAGTCTGGCAGCTCAGGATGTGGCTGGACATTTGAGCAGCCATCTGCCTGAGTAAAATCAGTACTGCAGACTGTCAACTTTTAATGAGGCCAGATACAGGCCAAACAGAAAACAGAGAGTGAGCGTGAGTTCAGGGCCATCCTGAACAGAAGAGCTCTGGGGCTTCTGACAGTGAGTGGGTTCTGGGAGACCTACGATGTGTCCCCCTGTACCACTGCTCTAGATATCTGAGAAAATCAAAGCACCCTGAGAATCTGGGTGCCAGAAAATTTCAAATGGCATAAATAACATGCCCAGTAGATCTGTGCTCAGAAATACTCGGCCTCATTCTAAACACAGCAAACCTCATTTATTCCTGCCTGCATCTGCTGCCTCTTCCCTGCCACTAAATATATTATCCAAGGTGCCGAGAGCAGAATTAAATGGAGGTTAAAAAAGAAATCAGCGAATATCACGCCGAAGGCACAGGGAGCTCTCACCTTGCTGGGCTGGCAGCCTCCCTGGCTAATCAGCGCTGTGCTGTTTGCATATTACATCCCTGCAAAGTATTTTCATTATCATCAGTGAGATCTGCAAGTCCCACAAATCAACAGCCGCGGGCCCAGGGAGGAGGCTGGGCTGGCTGAACAGGCCTCGGCTGGCCACCAGGTGGCAGCGTCCCTTCCCTGTCCCTCTGCAAACAGAAGCTGGGGTTTGATTTTCTGTTCCAAGGCTGGGCGGGCAAACGCATTTTCATTCTGTCCTTCCTGGCTGCTGAAGTGAAGCGTCTGCAAGCACACTGATACGTGGTCTTAACTCCTAGTCTGACTTTGGGGGGGAAAGACAATAAATGTTTTCCTCTGCGGCTGAGGAAATTTAACCTGGAAATTCTCGAGAAGGTGCTTTTGCAGGTGAAAAGGGGTGTCCAGTCAGCCCAGTGTGGGGCCACAGGAAGAAGCAGGGGCGTGAGGAGGACCGTGCAAGTCCACCCGCCACACACACGAGGGCGGCCAGGGGGCCCTCATCCAGGGGGCCCTGTTGTTCTGCTACAGAAGGACAACACTTTGCAAATCCAGAGGGGCCACAAAGCAACAGTAACATGCACAGCAAATCACCTGTGAGCACCTCAGATGTTTTTAAAAGCAGGTATTTGAGCAGCTTAAATCAAATTGTCCCTCCCTCCCTCCCCTCTCTCTCCCTCCTCCTCCTCCTCCCCTTCCTCACCCAGCTGGCTGACTAAGCATTATCTGCTCTGGGAAATCTTCAGTGCAAAAATTCCACTCCTCCCTCCTGTTCTCCTATCATCTGAATCACAGGCAATAAAGGCTCATGACCTGGAAAGGCCCCCCTCGGACAGCCCGAGAGGTCCCTTTTACATGGTTTCCAATTCTCTTTTCAGCTTGTTGTTCCCTAATGATGAGTTTTTCAGATTCTGTTAAATGCTACCATGAAACGAAAGTGCTGTATATACCATCCCGCAGGAAGGACGATGGCCACTGTGCCTGTGAGTGCTCCCAACAGAGACCAAGGAATAAACCTCCCCTCTCTGACAGGGAGACTTTGGCCTCAACCCTTATTTCTGCAAGTTCCAGCCACAGCCTCTCCTGACTATTTCTCGCTCCTTGCTCTCTGGCTGCACCTTCTTTTAACATACATGAACACCTCAGTCTGGCACGCTACTCCCCAAGGAGAGCCACAGGAAACCTTACTTCAGCTTAGTAGTAAGAGGGATTTCTGAGTACTTGGGAGAGGGGTGACCCCTTCATCCCTCGGTCCCAGAGGCTCCTGAGATGCCAAATACCCTTCCCAGGGCCTCCTAAAGGCCAAGGCAGGGAGGCCACTGAGTGGGAGGGGCCGCCGTGTCCTGATGGGGTGGCGCTGCCTGGCCCCGGCTACCTACCATGTTCTGGCACAGAGGAGGGAAGCCTCACCCATCAAAACCACGTGGGAAGGGCAGGAAACTTCCGTGTGATGTGATGAGATGGGGGACAATCACACGTTTTCTAATCATCAGTGCTCTTCCTTAGCTGTAAGTCCACGTAGGGAAATGCTCACGTTGGGTGACACCACGCAGCAGCGGTTATCAACCAGCCTGCCGTGAAGGGATCCGAGGTGTGCCATGGAAATTTTTAAAGATCATTAAATTACTTTTAAAAGAAGTTCAAAGCACAGCAAGTATGCTCTTTTTTATTCTACTCTTTTTTTGATCAACATAATTCAAGTGTGCTGTGGACATTTACCTATGGGCTCCAGTGTGATCTGAGATAAAAAAAGGTTGAAAAACACTGCCATACAGGAGGTAAAATCTGAAACCACATAAGGAAAAGCAGAAACAAGGACAAGTCTGGGAACTACGTCCCAGGAATAGCTCCGGGGAAGGAAGTCTAGAAAACTTTTATTTTAAAGAATTCACTCTTGAGTTAATGGACTCACAGCTGTGTGGCTTCTAGGGATCAGGTCTCTACAGTCTCAGATCAGGGTACGTCATTCTGCCCAACATGTTGAGATGTGTTGAAGATTTGTGACGTATAGTTAGGATGTGATTAAATAGCCTCTTACATTACACAAACCTCATGGAGACAGGTCCAGATCATGAAGTATCTGTGCTTCCCACGGGGGACCTGGTAGAGGACTTCGGTGCAGAACAAAGGCACCCAGCCACCCAGATGCTGGGAGGAAGGAGCCACCTCGCGGCCGGCCTTGGCTTCCCGGTCCCCTGACTTGGCAGCAGCTCTTGGGGGAAGGGTCACATCGCCCGCCCCTTTTGTGTTCCTCCCTCCCTGCCTCTCTTCCTTCCATGGCTCCAGGTGTCCACACTGGCTCAGGCACAGTTGTCCACAGCCACTGGCCAGATGCTGGGCCACTTAGCGGGGACCCCAACTCCAAATTCCTGAGTGAACGAGGACCGTGTGGCTCACTGTCAATGCTGGAACCTTCTTTATGGGGTGAATTTTATTGTATGCAAATATCTCACGACCCTCATATCTGGCTGGAGACTGGCACAGGACCCTTTGGGTGGGAGCACTTGGTGGCAGGTAAGACTCAACCTCTCATGGAAACTGTGACACAGAGAAGGGAGGCTTAAGCCAACCAGGAGTTTAAGCAGAACCAGAAGAGAACCAGGTATAACCAGTGCATGGAGCAGAGAAGGAGCTGATCTGAAACCTGCACGTGGCCTAGCAGTTTTGTTCTAAGGGCTGGATAGTGCCTGAGACCTCCACGAAGTGATACCTCTAAGACATGTCCTAGCTGGGCACTCAATTAACTTCCATTTAAAATTCCAATGTTAGGCAGTGCCTGTAGTACAGTGGTTACGGCGCTGGCCACATACACCCAGGCTGGTGGGTTCTGTTACAGCGCCAGCCACATACACCCAGGCAGGCACCTATAGTCCCAGCTACATGGGAGGCTAAGGCAAAAGAATCACTTAAGCCCAAGAGTTTGAGGTTGCTGTGAGCTGTGACACCACAGCACTCTACCCAGGGCCTCATAGTGAGACTCTGTCTCAAAAAAAAAAAAAAAATCCCAATGTTACAGGCTTGCTATCCACATAGCTGTTTTGTTTTGTTTTTTAATAAACCAAGGGCCAGATGTACTTATTCCTACAAAAAGAACAAGATACTGGATAGATTTTGTTTTTCTGTGAGAGTGAAAGGTCCTCTCCTCTCTGATGGGTCTGAGGCTTGGGTGCCCACTTCTCCTGACTGGGTGGCCCTCGGCCTGCAGTGAACGCAGGGATGTGCGGGCAGTCAGAGGAGACAGCAGGTCTGCAGTCCACCTCCCACCCGGTGCAGGATCACAGCGGGCGCATCCCCTAGAACAGTGCGACCACCCCAGGACAGCCTCTGCCACTGCTGGCAGGTTAAGGAAGGGAAGCTAACCCCAATCCGATTCCTCGTCTTCTACCCACTGGTGTAAGTTCATAGCACACCTGACAAAGAGTTTGTCTGGTCTGTGGTTTCAAGTTCAGGGAGTTTGTATGTGGAGACGGCAAACTGCCATTACATCCATTTATACTTCCCAAGGGCAGCCTGCAGGAAAGAGAAAAGTCATACCAATGATGCCAATTTTATAGAAAGCAGTCAAGACGGGAAAAGGGAGAGGGAAGAAGGCTGATGCTTTAGAGCAGGTGGGGATGGGTAGAAGGTTATCAGAAACACCTGACGGAGGTTGTCCTGATACTTGAATGTCAGGGCGAGGGGAAGGAGAGGACGAGGACGGGGACATCCGTGTGCCTCCCAGTGCTACTGGGCAGCTATGCCCAGCACACTCACTGAGCAGGGCTCTCAACCGTTAACTGTTTCATCATGAAGCCCCTGGCATAGCCCTGGCTCTCATGCACTGATACCCAAACATCAGAGTGTTAGAGATGGGGGTTTAGAGTTATCTGGTCCATCTTGGAGATGTTTCCAGAACAAGAAAAAGAAACTTAGGCCCAAAGAGGTTGGGAAACAGGTTTAGTGAGCAAAAGTGCCAAGGCTAGATCCAGGCTCTGAGTCTGGAATGAGACTGTTTCAGGCATGTCTTGTCCTGCCCCCCACCCCCCACCCCCCTGCTCTGTAGCTCACATTCTAGTGGGACTGCTGGGACAGAGCCCTTACCACAGGGTCAAGGGTACAGAGTCCCTAGTGATTTAAGAAGACAAGGAAAAAAGAAATTGGAATTCCCAAGGGCATCAAGTATTTCAACCTCAAATACTTAAATTTCAGTAAGACACTAGAACAAAAAGGTGAAATGTGTTTGCCTTTATCTGACAATCAATGCGTTATTTAAAAGATTTAAAAACTTATCTACTAAGCATCATATATTATTTACCTAAATTTCTCAGGATCAGGTTATTTTACTGTAAGAAACATTTCTCGAGACCAATGGGAACTCATCTCGTACCATTAGAGGTATTTTCCTCAGTTTTCTCTCATTTCTGGGTTTTCACAAGCCCAAGCAGATCTTCATGTTCAATCAAGATACTCAACATCTTTCTAAAATACTAACAAAGCCTACCCTGGACTTCCAAAGGTAGGTTCAGCTCTGGTTCTGAGATCAGAGGGTTGCAGTGAACCCATTTCAAGGTCACTGAAAGCCACACAGAAGGTACAGGGAAGCTGGGCGGGTTGCACTTAGGAGCTGGTGCTTCTCCCACCTGCTGGTCGGAGCCCCGCCCCTTGACTTATAGACTCCCAGGACTGCTCCAGGGAAGATAGCTCCCAGCAAGGTGCACGTGCTGAAAATAGACCCTCTCATCAAAGAGATGTGTAGCTACTATCCCTCAGTGTGGGATATCTGTACTCAGGGCTGAGAGTATCAAGCAGACCATCTCCAGAGGGGCTTCTACTCATGACGTGAGTATTGCTCCAAGCCACATTTTATATGCAAGAAATTGATGCAACTTATATGCCAGAGGCATGTGGGTGCGGGCCTGGGCTTGGAGTCAGGCAGGATCCCTATGGGCTGTGTGACAGCTGAAATGTCACTTAATACTGTCAAGCCAAAGAGGCAAAGTTTCCACAGTTGCACAAGAGGATAACAGGAGAGTTGACCTCTGCATCCTTGGGTCCCACATCCATGGGTTCAACCAACCTCAGATCAAAAATATATATATATATATATATACACACACACACACATATATATATATATATTTTTGAGATATGAGTCTCACTTTGTTGCCCTTAGTAGAGTGCTGTGGTATAGCTCACAGCAACCTCAAACTCTTGGGGTCAAGTGATTCTCTTGTCTTAGCCTTGAGAGTAGCTGGGACTACAGCTGTCTGCCACAATGCCTGGCTATTTTTAGAGCCGAGGTCTAGCTCTGGCTCAGGCTGGTCTCAAACATGTGAGCTCAGGCAATCCACCTGCCTCGGCCTCCCAGAGTGTTAGGATTATAGGTGTGAGCCACAGCTCCCATCCTCAAAAATATTTTTTAAAAAAATGATGCAACAATAAAAGTAATGCAAATAAAATCCCAATTATGTCAGATATTATAGCTAATCTAGGGATGATTTAAAGTATACAGAAGGGGGTGCATAGATTATATGCAAATACCACCCATTTTATATGAAGAACTTAAACATCTCTAGATTTTCGTATCCAAGGGGGTGGGATCCTGGAACCTGTGCCCTGCAGACACGAAGCTGGGCTTTTTTCACAGGGCTCTTGAGAGGATTAAATAAGTCATTTATATAAGGCCTGTCGTGGAAGAATCACTCCCTGAAAACAAGACATTGCATTCCTGTTCGTACTCGCTCAACTCATGACTATGACCCGGCCTTAATCCACAGGCATCTGGGGTCTGCTCAGCTGTAATTCTGCAGCCCTGGGCTCTTAGTAAGAGGACACCATCATTCCCAGTGTCCCCCAACTCCTTTATCCCCAAACTCATAATGAAAGTGAGGTTAATAATTGCTGCTGCCTTTCTATAATCAGGTGTTTTTCTTCGGAGGGAAGTTTGTGGACATTCTGATGCTGGTGAACAGGCAGGAACGATGGGGTCCACCTTGAAGGAGGTTTCTAGGGCATATAAGTTTCCCCTGTGAATTAGCCAATTCAGAACTACTTTCTGAGCATTGATCAAATACTCTGAGATTCACTTGATGTTATGGGAAACATACAGTTTTTGCCTTTAAGTAAATGGATTTTCTTTGAGAGACAAGATCTGAAATAATTGGTCATCATTACAAACAGCCTTGATTCAGACGACAAGAGCTGGGAGAACAGAGAGTTTAATCTTTGGATGTCAGCAAGCTCATCTGTAAATGCGACATCGCATTCTCTGGGACGGCACACTGTGGCTCTGGGGACAAACCCAGCTCACTGCCTCTTTTGTATGACCTGAGAGCTAACAATCAGTTTTGTGTCTTTTAATGGCTAGAGAAAAAAGAAGCATGTTAAGTGACATGGGGGAGTACATGGAATTCAAATTTCTTTGTCTGTAAATAAGGTTTGGTGGGCACTCAGCCATGCCGCTCATTACCCATGGTCTGCAGCTGCTGTTTCACTGGCACAAGAGGACTGAGCAACGGTCACGGAGACCACAGGGGCTGCGAGGCCTAAAGGCTTTACTTCCCGGCCGTGTACGGAAACAGTCTGACCACTGAAAACATGCAGTGGAGCTGCGACCTCCTCAATTATGTGATTAAAGAATCAGGAAGCATGTGATACTCAAGAAAACAGAAAACGTGCATGAGGTCCTAACAATTTGTGCCCTCGTAAGGAAGGCTGGCAGGGCACCTGCTGATCTCAGAGGAAGAGACATGACGGGTAGAAAGTGCTAGCGTTCCCTGACACCCACCCACCTGCATTTACACTTTGGTGCTGAGGCAGCAGGAGCGAGAAGCTGCTCCCTTGGGGAGGAGTCTGGGCACCGGGACTGTGGCGGCCAGCCCAGCCAGCCCAGCCAGCCGTGGCGGTCACCTGCCCAGCTGCTCTCCGGATGTTTTCATTTCCTGCCTCACACCACTGCTTTCAGGTTTGCTGTGTGTCTCTGTGAGGTGAAAGGTACCTGCTGCCTAAGTCAGGGTTGTCAGTTCTTTATGAAATTGGAGGCCAGACAGGACAAAGCTCAGTTCAGTTCTATTACAGAGCAAAAGTGTTAAGCCCACTGCTCCCCCAGCCCCAGTTACACCCGTTACAGAAACTGTAATTCTGGTGACTGATAAAACAAGCTGGGCTATCAAAGGTGATAATCCAGTAAACAAAGAAAAATGTGAATTGGTCTTTGAGAATCTGAGCCCTGTAGGGCGTGGATCACATCACTGCCTCTACCCTCACACCTTCCTTTAGAAATCACAGGTGGAGAAGGACATGATTTCCTTAAGTACTGAATTTCCACCAGAGATCATGAGGTATGATTTGTACAGTTATAAGAACTCTGGGAAAACAGTGTCTCTCCGCCAGTGTCAGGGACAAGTCAAGGAGCGATTCCAGCCGGAGGAATCTGAACTCAGGTCAAGGCCCCTGGAAAGATGTTTAACTCATCCACCACAGCTTCCAGGCTGCCTGGGGACCCGAGGTGTTCCCGGCCCGGAGCAGTATCAACAATAACACAGAGAGAACAGTGGGAGAGCATCTCAGAGCTGACGTGGGGGCGTCACTACCTGCACATCACCGCTCCGGACTCCCCACAATCTTCCACAGAAATGTGCCCCTCACTTTACCAAGTCTGGGAAATTGCAAGGTAAAGCGACAGCAGTCGCAACACCAACACTCAGAGTTTGCTGCCAGGCGCTGTTCTCAGAACTCTGCATTGGCCCATCTTAATCTCCACTGGGAAGGGGGGGACGTCTGCTGCTGGGGATGTTCTCAGAACTCTGCATTGGCCCA
>NW_003852448.1:4529414-4571072 GCF_000181295.1 Otolemur garnettii
TCTTAATCTCCACTGGGAAGGGGGGGACGTCTGCTGCTGGGGATGTTCTCAGAACTCTGCATTGGCCCATCTTAATCTCCACTGGGAAGGGGGGGGACGTCTGCTGCCGGGGAAGCTCTTATATAAATGCAGGCACCGTCGTTGCTGCGAAGACCCGGCTCTCAGCCACGTCCCCACTGCCTTCCACACAGAGCCTTGCAAAGCAAACTGCTCATTCCTGCCAATCTACTGACAGCATCTCTCAGCTGACCAAACATCTCCCACAGCGAGAAGCAGAAGTGTCACCAACAGCAAGTCCACACAACTACTGGTACAAATCTGTGGTTTAAATAGTAACGTCCCTGCTGAACACCACTCCGAGTCCCACTGCACTGCTGGCTCTAAACTTAACCTCAGACACACAGCATGGCCGTGTGAGCAGGGAACGTGCGAAAGTTCACTCTGATCTGCCTGGAGCAGGTTGCTGGCAACCCAAGTGTCCACAACAGGTACTTTCAGACGTTTGGTGTTTGTAGAAACTAGCCAAGAATCCACGCTCCAGAAAGGCTGCACACACACTTCAAACACCATCTCAAAAGGAATGTCATTGAGTTTTAAAAATAGCCTAAGAGGCCAGGTACAGTGGCACACACCTGTGGTCCCAGCCACCCGGAGGGAGGCTGAGCTGGGAGAGTCACTGGAGCCCAGGAGGTCTCCAGCCCTGACAGTGCTGGACTGGCACACTGGCCTGAGGGCAGCAGCTTCAGTCAACTGGAGACCCTTCCGCACCACCTTGGTGAGCCTTTGGGCAGGGGTGGGGATTCTCGGCAGCCCCCCGGGCTCCACTTCTTCCCCTCGCAGTCCCCAATATTCTGCAATGTTCAAAATGTTTAAAATCCCTTTTGGGAAATAAACAGATCAAGATGGCTTTTTGCTGCCAATAAGCCTGGGGCCTTTTGCAAATGCTGCCAGGGCATTTTTCCTCCCAATCTCCCCCTGCCACGTGTTTAAAAGAAAGAGTCTCTGGGTGGTGCCTGTGGCTCAAGAAGTGGGGTGCCAGCCCCATATACCAGGGGTGGTGGGTTCAAGCCCCACCCCGGGGCCAAAAACTGCAAAAATAAATAAATAAATAAATAAATCTGGAAGTAAAATAGTTAAGTCCCAGATAAGGCAAAACACAACCTTCAAAGTTTACTTTCCGGTTATTAAAAAAAGCGAGACTCCCCAGGGCTGCTGTGCAACTTCCGAATCTCAGCATCAGCATAACCTTCCAGGGAACGGCACTAAGTAGATTAAGCTGCCACATCAGTCATGATTGATTTAAAATATTTAGGGCTCTGTTATCACATCAACACAATTTCCAGTAAATGCCTTGAAGAAAAAAATTCCTTTCAATGGATTTGCTAAAGCAAAAGCTTAACTTGAATGGCAAAGCAATGAACTTTTAATTTTATTATGAAGATACTAAGAAAGATATTTCAAATCTCCCAGTTATGGATTTTTTTAAGGAGATTAGTCCTAGAACACATCTAGGCTCCTACAGCCAGGACCCCAGGGACTTTATCTTTGGGGAGAGCCTCGGGTCATTACTTCCCCCCAACCACCTCTCTTGAAATTTCGGGTCAGACAATCTCTGTGAATACAGTGGAATGATGCCGTGGGAGACGAAGCCTTGATACCTGTCCCTTTCCTTAAGAAGCATTTTTCTTTTATAATAAAAATAATAGTTATAGTAATAACACCAATAATTATAATTCCTTTTAAAAATTATAATTCTATTGTTATTATTCTAAGAAACAGCACAGCAGATATTACCTGCTGACTGCTAACCATCACGCTCTCACACAGTCCTTGGAAAGTGCAGTGTCCTCTGAGCACCCCACCGACAGATGAGCTCGGCCAGGCAGGCACCAGGGCACGGCACTTGCCAGCGTCCTAGGATGGGGCTGGCCCTCCCAGCTGGAACTCCACAGCCTTGCTTTGAACCACAAAGATTCAGATTCTCATCCTCAGTTCCCCGCCCCACCTATGACTGGCCCATCTCACACTGAAACACAGGTTGTGAGGTGGCTGAGACGTCAGGGGCAAAGAGGACTGAGCTCTACAGCTGCTCCGGGAATGTGCCTCTTCATATTTTCTGTATCAAGGTCACATTCTTGGACCTTTACAGTCCTCAGTCTGCAGGGCAGGCCAGCCACACAGGTGCAGGGATTATAAGGTGACCAGATTTTAACATTGGTAAAGCGGGACACCATTGACCTGGGGGGGGGTTCTTAATTAAAAATTTGGTCTATAAGGAGCAACAAAAATTGTCATAGAATGTAAAAATAGTATTGTAATATGTTATTTTTAATTTCAACATAAGTACAATTTATAAATATAATACATTAAAAAATTATGTATAGTATTATTTTATTCTTTGGCATATTTCTCACTTGAGTGAATTTTTTTAGTAGATTGCTGTCGTTGTTTAAAAGGTCATGAAATTTTTCACAAGAATTTGTTATATTATATTTCACACATAAAATGGCTTTCAAAGTCTCAACACTTAATTGTGATTTTTCTGATGTCCACACTTTATTTACCATAGAAAAAATGTGTTCAGTCGCAGCAATAGTTCCTGGTAAGGACAGCACATGTCCCACAGTTTTAGTGCATTATTGTATGGAACATGGTTTGTTTCAAAATGATGAAATATTTCTAACCATTTGTTCTCTATTGTGATTTTTGCTGATGCCCAAGATTTAACCTTTTCCTTATCAATATATTTTTTTAATAATGATACCTCGTAAGTCGTGTCACTTTCGAGGCCGGTGCTAGACTTTTTGCTGCCACTATAAAATATAAATAATATGAGTACTGTCTGCTAAGTTCATGAAATAAATAAATAAATAATCTACCTCAATTATCTGAATAGCTGATTTGTTGACATCACTTGTTTAACTAGCACTAGCACGCAGTACGATGTGTATCCTCTGAGAGACAGTTACAAAATGTTTTCATCGTTGCCAATGCCAAAAAATGCCATTGTTCATTAAGTCCAAACGATGGTGGTCCAATTCTAACAACTGATCAACAATGTGAACTTTGATAAGCAGTTCTTGATAATCACTTCTCAACAATTATTTGTTATTATTAAAGTTCAACATTATAAAATTAACAAACATAATATAAAACTCATATCCCGGCAAAATAGCCTCACGGCAGCCAAAAACCGTATATTCCCTTCCTGTTCTCCCGCCGTTCCCTAGCTTGTCATGCATTCTTTCCAAAAATCGGGACTTTTTAAAAATGCTGCAGCATGTGGGACAAATTGTTAAAAATCAGGACTGTCCCGCCCAAAGCAGGATGTCTGGTCATCTTATAATAGGCCTGGTGTGGGGACATGGCTGCTCTGGAGTGTCCCTGTGGGCTGCCGGCTGCGCCCCCTGGAGGGAGCTGAGGGAGACTGCAGGGGTGCCATCCCCGGGCTGACTGTGCCCAGAAGAAGCTGGCCACAGAGTTTGTTTCATCCTAGCGGCTCCCTGAGGTGGGGCTGAGGACTTGGGACAAAGCCTTGAGGCCGATCCTCCTGGGGCTCAGAGGCAACTCAGAGGCTGGGCCAGGGGTTCTCAAACTTATTCAACAGGGGCCAGTTCACTGTCCCTCAGACCATTGGAGGGCCAGACTGCGGGCCCTGGGACGATTCGGCTGCTAAGTAGGACAGGCAGCGGCTGCAAAAACACCCGGCGGGCTGATAAATGCCCTCGGCCAGCTGCATGTGGCCTGTGGGCTGTAGTTTGAGAACGCCTGAGCCCCGGCAGCCGAGTCAGAACAAGTGTGTCCAGTGGCAGGTGCCTGTGAGACCAGGGCAGGGTGGTCTCCAGAAGAGAAACTGGGGGCGGGGAGGCAGTGGCCGGAGAAGGACTGTGGAAACTTTCTGGAATGATGGAAATGCTCTGTGTCTTGACTAGGGAAACCCAGTCTACAGTTTCGTCAGACTCATCAAACTGTCCTGACATGCGCATTTTACTGGGTACAAATCATACCGCACTTTTAAAATCAAGTCATAGGACCCTAAGATGTCAGTGACTTGGTGATGCCAGATGGGAGACAGAGCCAAGCCTGCACGTCCATCTGCCTCACAGTGTGGCCTGAAGCCCCGGCAGTGCAATACCCAGTGTGAGAAGCGCCCAGCACTGTGAGAAAATGACACTGACTTGACAACATGCTCTGAACATCCCTGGTCCCCCTCGACCCAGCCTGGCCCGGTGGGTTACGCTACAGCCACATGGTCTCAGGCCAGGAGGCCGACCAGGAGCTTGGGCATCATCAGCCCCACGCTGGGATGCACAGACACATCAACCCGAGTGTGGAGCTTTCAAAGGTGACTGTCCTGCACTCGGACAGTGACATTTCTCAGTGAATACTTCTTAACCCATGTGAGCTCAGGCAGAGCATGTGCGCTCAGCACACGTCATGCACACAGTGAAATGCTGCTCCCTGGTCTGAGGACAGAATGTCTGTGTCCCCCCCAGTTCATTTGTCAACGCCTAAATCCCCACGTGATGGCATAGGAGGCAGCACCTTTGAGAGGTTGAGGGTGGAGCCCTCACAAATGGGGTCAGTGTCCCTATAAGGGGACAAATGTCCACCACATGAAGACACAGGAAGAGACAGCATGTGCCAGCCAGGATGAGCCCTCGCCAGACTCGGAGACCAGCTGCACCTGGGTCTCTACTTCCCAGACTCCGGAACCGTGAGAGATACATTTCTGCTGACCAAGCCACTTGGTCCCTGTTTTCTGTTGACCAAGCCACTTGGTCCCTGTTTTCTGTTGACCAAGCCACTTGATCCCTGGTATCTTGTTCTATCTTGTCACAGAGCCAGAATGAACTGAGACCAAGGGTTAGATGAGGGAATGGCTATTACAATACAGAGTATCCCAAATGTCACCCATCAAGTCACAGGGAAAATGGGAAACTACAGATAAATGTTCTTTATTTACAAAATCCTCATTACAAATTTTTACAAAATATTCTATACATGTTGGCCACCTCTTTGCAAAATATTGTAATTGATGTTTTGTAAATAAAGGTACACTTAGCCACAACTTTCCATTTTCCCTATGGATGGGGACTTTATAGGTGACCTTTGGGACACCCTGTAAAGTGCCTACAACAGGACCTGGCAGCTGACGGCATCCAATACCTGGTTGTTATTGCTGCGAGGAAGGTATCATCAGTGTGGAGGCGGACTACACAGGTTTAAGGAGAGTGCTACCCGGATGTTCAGGGGTTTAATAATGTATATGGCAGGAGGCTCCTGCTGCCAAAGGCCAGCCAGTGGTGGGAACAACCCACAAGGCAGACGCACTGAGAACAGCAAGTCACTCTGCCCGCTTTCTTTGGAAAGATTTAACTTCTTTCTTTTTCAACCGTCCCTTCCCCAAGGCATAACAAGAGACCTCACATCTTAGAGTCTGGGCAGAAATCTGTGCATTTGGAATCCCTGTGTGCTCCAGAAGCCACCTCCTCGGACAGGAAAGGGCCTGCGCCCATCAGGGAGGAGCTGTGGGTCCCGCAGAGCTTGGCCCACCCGGCTGCCCACTGCTCACACAACACCTTGGGCTCCACTTGCAGCCTGAGGCTCCTAGAAGGTCTTGCAGAATCATCTTAATTTAGCAGACCTCAGAAAACTGAAGCTTAATTCAGAGTTAAAATCAAAGAAAAAACAATGCAGTCTAGTAGCGGCAGCAACGGCAGCAGCGGAACCCCCGCCCCGCGCCGAGTCCCACCTTCATACAGCCAGTCGCTGAGGCCATTGTAGACCACGCCTTCCTTGCCCGTGGACACCACGCGGATGGCCTGCTTCCCCACGTGGGCGCAGTAGTAGATGTTGTTTTCAAAGATAAATATCTAATTGGGAAAGAGAAAAGAAATTTTATTAACCCAGAAAGTGGTTATAAACGGAGCGTCCTTAAAAAATCTGACATCATCATGGTTTTCATCCCCTGTTGTATTGATCTGACGAAACAGTCGTCTCAGGAGCACAGGGGTCCACACAACTCCAACATCCTCTGCACGTAACGATTCATCCGAGACTCAAACTCCACCCAATGCCAGCATTTACCACGAGTGGGCAATTTGTGATCTGATACTTTGGGGTACTTTAATATCAAACTGGGTGGAGCACTTCTGGAATCATATTTTTTGCTAACAATGAAGATAAGTAGGCCGGGTACTGTCACCCTGAGTTTTATTCATGAGACACTTGTGAGCGAGTATGTCGTGGGCGCCTGTCCCCGAGCCTGGTGTGGGACACGTGTAGTCGAGGGGAGACCTCACTGGGGCTTCCGCACAGCTGTAACCCTGTAACCAGCACAAACTTAGACAATACTGTTCTGACAAGAAAGTGCGTGGAGTTCTGGGAACACATGCCGGGGCTGCCTAACTTCCTCAGAAAATGATTGAAACAAAAAAGAAAATGATGGAAAATAATTTATTATTCCGGTAAACTAGGCATAACACGAAATTTGCCTTTCTAACCATCCTCAGCGCGCAGTGCAATGGCAGTAAGTACCCTTGCAATGTCCCGCGACCATCACCACCTGTCCTCTCTGGAACCTTTCATCTTCCTGAACTAAAACTCTACCCATTCATTAAACACCAGCTCCCCTTCCCCCATCCCCTTTGGGCACCCACATTCCACTGTCTCTATGAACTTGACCCCTCTAGGGATCGCCTGGGAGTGGAGCCAGACAGAGAAGGAAGCTCACAGGCAAGGGGCCTCTTGTGGAGGGTCTGCAAGCCACGCATTTGAGTAGGGACAGTAGGACTAGGTGCAAGTCTCTGGAAGCTGATCCTGGGGGCTGTGGCTGTGAGAAGGCAGGGACTCTGACCAGGAGGCCCTGTGCTGGAGGGCCCTGTCCTGATGGGACAGTGAGAAGACCCCCGATTTGCTGGCGAGGCACAGCTGCTCTCAAGCTGTTCCCGGGATGTCTGGGAGATGGCCACCCGCTTGCCGAGCTGGGGTGCACTGGAAGACCTGACGGCTCTGACTTTGGGCAAAGCACCTGCTCTGTGGGAGGAGGAGGATGGGCGATGTTCATATTAGATGAACAGGGGAGCTTTTATGAATCCAAACGTCCCATCCGTCAGCCCTGCCCAAAGAGCAGAATGTGTGGGGTGCAGGAGCCCGCATGTTTTACAGCACCCTGGGTGACAGCAGTGTGCAGCCAGCACTGAGCACCCAGGGACCCCTAACGTCTCCTGGAGCCCTCACACTGTAAGTCAGCCCACTTCACACCTGTGTCCTCTGCACCTCTCATCCTTCTGTGCTGTGTCCTCTGCCTGTGTCCCGAGGGAGCTGTGGGATACCACCGGGGCCCCGAGCTGCAAACCCCCAGTGCCGGCAGAAACCAGGTTATGCGTACAGACCAAGAACAGGGCTTGGTTTTTTAAGCAAAGTACAGATAAAATGCAGCAGTGCCACTTAAGAAACTATTGAGGGAAGGTATTTTACACAACATAGGAAGTGGCATAAATATTGAACGTCTCTTATTAAAAGTACAAAAAAGGCAGTTTCCCCAAACTGTCCTCACAGAAGGGTGCCCCTGAAGACTCACAAGGATTAGTTTTTTGCTGAGGTCTCCTGGCTCTTAAGGTATTTACTTCACCCAGCAATGAGCTGGAAAACTCTCAGAAACAAGTATACATTCTAATTTAACTTCACCAGCTGTTCTTATGTTTTGCCTAAGGGCAAGATGTACTGCTAAGTGTTAGCTTTTGTTTTTTTAATGTGTTCTAACCCTACAATGGATTTTTGAATCAAATCAGACAGCAGCCAATTAATATTTGATATGTAAAATTTGCCATGATAGATATTAAATCCTTTTTCACCTTGGCTTTATTTTTAAGGGAAAAAAAAAATCAGAGAACAGGCTATAAAGATGAGCACGTTTTGCTTTGGAGATGTTTCCTGTTTTCCTTTCTACATTCAGGTTGAGATACTGCAGTTAAGGTGAAGCAAGGCATCTGTCCATCTGGCCTTGCCTGGGGCTTTGCAGCACTAAACCCTGCGAGGCTACGAAATACTGAGTGCTGGGCCTTGGCAAGATCAGACACCAGAGCAAGTGGCTGATCTCATGGTCACCCATTCTGGGCGTGGTTGGCAGAGGGCTCAGGCTCCCTCAGCTTCCTGCAGGGCCTGAGATCTGGGAAGGGAGCCAAGGTCTGGGTCAGTCCTCACACCACCATCCCCCGGGCCACAACCCACCCAGCCCACTCCCAAACTCCTTCCGACCGTGGCTTGCTGGACAATCAGTGTGGCCCCGACCCAGCTCCAAAGGGACCGCCTCCCTGCTCCCCTCCAGAGCCTTTCCCGAGTCTGCTCAGAGACTGTAGTCCAGAGCAGACTTTCCTGAAACATCACTTTTCCTAAGCTGCTGTGTTTTTGAAAACCTGAAGTAACATCCTGTTCACTTTAGAATAAAGTTTAAACCTCCACGATCAAGTCTGACAGGGCTGCCACTCTCTCCCCCCAGGAAGTCACTGAGGCCTCTCAGGGCAGGGACATGAGTGTCTGGGCATCCCTGCCCCCCAGGAGCTTATGTTAACAAGTGGAGCTCCCGGTCTACACAGCGCCATGTGAGTGTCTACACCACGTGCCGGGAGCCCAGAGGATCCGCTGTGTGGCCTGGCCCAGCGGAGAGCTTTTAAGGGACTCAGTTTCTTTATCTGTCAGTAAAAGTAATATCAGGACCTGCTATTAAGGCAGAAGTGAGGAACAAGTGTGTTGAAGCACTCAGAGCAGTGCTGGGCACAGGGGAGTGTGGGGACCCTCCTGCCGCTGGCACTGCCATCCCCACCACTGTCAGAAACGTCCATTCTATTTGGGGGGCTGGGAGAGGCCTCATGGGAGGTGTCTTCAGAGCTGGACCATGAGGATTAATGCTTTTAATTTTGATTGGGTCTAGTTTATCTTTTATTTTTTATTTATTATTTTTTTTACACTTATGGTGTGCTTGTGGAATCCACAGCCAAATCCAAGGTCGTGAGTAGTCACCCTTTGCTTTCGTCTATGACTTTTATGGGTTTAATTTATGTTTAGGCCTTTGATCCATTTTGGCTAAAGTTTTGTTGGCTGGGCACTTTTAAAATGCTTCACAAATCACTTAATCTTTAAAATAACCCTCCAGGATTACTCATACTTGCTTTGCAGATGAGGAAACTGGAGCCAAGGGAAGTTAAGCACTTAGCCCAACAGCTGCCTGGTCAGTGACGGCCGGGGTTCAGGCCAGGGGGCAGGGGACGTTAAGGCCTTGCTAAGCCCATCAGTCAACAGAAGGAAGAGCTGGGATTGGAACTGAGGCAGTGGGGAAAGGGAAGCCGTATATGCTGTTGTTGGGAACATAAATTAACATAGTCATTATGGAAGGCAGTATGGTGTTTACTCAAAACAATCAAAAATGGAACTACCATATGATCCACCAACCTCACCACTGGGTTCTGTCCAAAGCAAATAAAATCAGCATGGGAAAGAGGCAACCCCCACCATAATTACGGCTGCACTATTCACTGTAGCCCAGAGAATCATCCCAGTGTCCACTGATGGATGGAGGAATCAATATAGAAAACGTGGGGCATACGTGGGTCATTACAAAAGCTTTGAAATGCACAAAAACCAAGTACAGCCTCAGGGATGGAAACAAATGAAACCCTCCTGGCAACACGCATAAGCTGAGCAAGCTGAAGCCTGCACGGTGAACGGGAAAGGGTGCCATCGACCGGGTTTCCTGGGAGTGAAATAGTAGACAATAACACATGAAAAAATGCTCATCATCCTTAATCATCAGAGAAATGCAAATCAAAACCACTTTGAGATATCATATAACTCCAGTAAGATTAGCCCACATCACAATATCCCAAAACTATAGATGTTGGCGTGGATGCAGAGATAAGAGAACACTTCTACACTGCTGGTGGGAATGCAAGCTAATATGGTCTTTTTGGAAAGAAGTTTGGAGAACACTCAAGGAACTAAAAGCAGACCTACCATTCGATCCTGCAATTCCTCTACTAGGTATATACCCAGATGATCAAAAATCATTTTACAACAAAGACATTTGCACCCAGAATGTTTATTGCAGCCCAATTCATAATAGCCAAGACATGGAAACAGCCCAAGTGCCCTTCCACCCACGAATGGATTAACATTGTGGTATATGTATACCATGGAATACTATGCAGCTGTAAAAAAGATGGAGACTTCACATCTTTTCTGTTTACCTGGATGGAACTGGAACATATTCTTCTTAGTAAAGTATCTCAAGAATGGGAAAAAAAGTATCCAATGTACTCAATACTACTATGAAATCAATATATAACCACCTACACATTCATACAAGAGGCAAAACATAACTATAGTCCAGAAAGTAGAAGGGAAGAGAGAGAGAGGGGAGGGGGAATATGGGAGGAGGGAGGGTGTCTGGGGAACCTCACCTAATGTGCATGATGCAATGGTACATTTCAAAACTATTAATTAATGAGTATAATTGTGATGGATGTGTTACTTAGTTCAATGTAAACATTTCATGTTGTATATTGAAGCAGTACACAGAAACCCATAAATGCATCAATGTATAAAGTTATGATTTAATAATAAATAACAAAAAATGTGGGTGATTCATATCAAGGATGCTTTTCTGTGTCATCAGATGTTCTCAGGGCGTGTCTTTTAAGAGCCATAACAATTTATTGAATTATTTCCCTGATTGACATACAGTCTTTCGGTTTTTATGATGATGAAATGCTATCGTGTGCATCTTTGTAAAAAAGCCTTTGCCTCTGCCGGCTCCCTACAATAAACTCCTACAAGTGAAAATCCTGAATCACATTCATTAGACAAAAAGTATGGGTTGGACCTGAACAGGTAGGCTGAAGAGCCACACAAAGTGCTAAAAATAACAAAAAGAAATCTCTTTATGATGGGTCTGTTTGGTTTATCAAATTATAAAAGACTGAACAAAAATCCGACCCAAGGTTGCTGACAGCGCAGTGTGCCGGGGCACAGGCTGACACAACACTCACGGAAACTGTCAGAAAGTCAGCTGAAGATGAGCGAGTGGAGGAGGTGCCGGAGCTGTTGGTCAGTGAGGACTCGTGTGTCATCGTCAACTCCATGGACAGACACCCACTTGAGCATCTGATGAGCCAGGCCAGGCGCTGACGGTGGGGGCGAAGGATCTCATCTGCTCTCTGAACAACTGTGACTCCGAGTTTGTTCAGAGGGAGCATCTCATACCTTCTGGCTAGCTCACCAGCCTAAAATTCTGAAAAGCTGGTTCTTGCCTATGCAGCTGTAGGATGTGGCAAAAATCTTTAAATTGCCCTGCCTTTTGCTTTCTGATCCATAAAATACAGATAACCCCACCTGCTAGGCTGGCTCCTGGTTTTATCGGGAGGATAAAAGGAGATAATTTACGGGAGAACACCTGTGGAAAGGTAACATGATTAGTGTACTGAGTATCATCCTGCCCGGCGCTCACACGGAGGACCCCGCGTGATGCCCAGGTTCTTGTAGCTCTCTCACTTTAAACTCCCTCTGCCCTTCCCTTCACAAGTCAGTGTAATGTGCTGCATTAAATTTTCACTCCCGTGAATTAATACAGGATTTAAAACCAAAGGGCAGAGTTTAGAGCCAAGAAAGGGAAATGCTTATAGATAATCTGAAATTGCTCTTCTTACCAGAAAGTACTCACATTATTCTTCCTTTCAAAATGTCAACTAAAATCAAGACGAAAAGTCTGGGATGCACAATAAAGACCTTCCCACCAATGCAGCTTTCAGAAGCTGAAGGAAAAGCCTCTTGTTCAGAGTCACCCACCCAGAGAGATCTCTTAGGGTCTTTTCTCACCTGCTGACCCCACATTTTTTTTATTTTGACTTAATCAGTATTTGTTAAATGTTACTCTCAATGACTGCAGAATATAGTTTTTCCAAGTATAGATTATATGTTCATCAAGATTCCCATATGCTTGGGCATAAACCAGGTCTTGATAAACTTACAGAGTTTAAAATCATACAGAACACTTTCTGACCACACTGGAATTAAATTAAATACCAAGAACAATCAGAAATCTAGGAAACGCCCAAATATTTGCAAATTAAACATTTATTTATTTTTTATTTCAGAGTATTACAGAGGTGCACAGATTTAGATACATAATTTGCATTTGTACATTTTCAGTGAACTTTTTTTTTTTTTAGAGACAGAGTCGCACTTTGTCCCCCTCTGTAGAGTGCTGTAGCGTCACAGCTCACAGCAACCTCCAACTCCTGGGCTTAGGTGATTTTCTTGCCTCAGCCTCCTGAGTAGCTGGGACTATAGGCACCCGCCAGAATGCCCGGCAATTTTTTTGTTGCAGTTTGGCTGGGGCCAGATTTAAACCCACCATCCTTGGTGTATGGAGCCGGCACCCTGCCCACTGAGCCACAGGCGCCACCCTTAGTCAACATTTTAGGAGTGCCCTTTACCGGCATGTGTGCATGGCACCTGTCTGAGTTTATGCAGCCCCTCTGCCCCCTCCCACCTGCTTGATTTCCACTGAGTTTTACTTCTACTTGTGCAGGTAACTGTTGACTGACTAGTGTGTTTAGTATTGAGCGCATGGGGTGTTTGTTTTCCATTCGTATGATACTTCACTTAGGAGAATGCTGACCCTATATTTCAACTTGGGCGGATTCTAATGCGTTATTTTTCCACAGTTGAGGAAGAGGTCTCAGGTAAAAGTGTGCTCCTGAGCCCTTGCTGCTCAGGGTCAGCCTGCACCTGAAGCTACTTAGTTTGACACTAAGCTCTGGAATTCCAGGTGAATGACTTGACAGTGTCACACTACTAATGGAGCCTTCCTGACTACATGGAAGATGTCTTTGAATGGAAGAAAGTGAGATGAACACCCTGAATGTAGTGTGAGGAGAGATTATGGGAAAAGGAAAGCAGAAAACAAGATGGAATGGGGGAAGAGAGGCACCCCAGGGTGCTGTCTGAGTTGCTGGATACAGCTACGCCTGATGCTAGCCCCACTTCTACCCAGCCCAGGTATGCAAGACATTCCCTTTTTGTCTATTCAACTTTAAGTTTGGATTCCATCTTTTATAACTAAATAATTCTGATTAGTCATATATTTATTCTATTGCGTTGACCACATTTTTGGTGCTCGGCCTTTTCCAGATCTCCTCCTTGAGCTCTTCCTGAGTCAGGTACTGTGAATGATGACGAAGCCTTTGTCCCAGAGGAGCCACTCCTCTGGTTTAGGTGTGGTCTCATCTGTGCTTAAAAATATGCACCTTGGAGATATTGCGGGTTCAGTCCCAGATCACCACACTAAGTTGAGTATCACAATGAACCAGGTTGCACAATTTTGGGGGGGTTTTCAGTGCATACAAAAGTTATGTTTATGTTATTCTAGAGACCTGTGGTCTCCAGCCCCTGGGCTGCAGACTGCACTGGCCTGAGGCCTGTTGGGAACTGGGCCACACAGCAGGAGGTGAGCAGCAGGTAAGTGAGCGAAGCTTCATCTGTATTTACAGCTGCCGCTCCCCACCCCTCACATCACTGCCTGAGCCTCACCTCCTGCCATATCCCACCCTCTTCCCTGGTCCATGGAAAAACTATCTGCCATGAAGCCAGTCCCTGGTGCCAAAAGTGTTGAGAACCACTGCATGTACAATAGCATTGTGTCTAAAAAATGTACATTCCTTATTTAAAAATAATTTATTGCTAAAAAATGCTAACAATCATCTGAGCCTCAGTGAGTCACAATCCTTTTGCTGTTGGAGGGTTTTGCTTTGATGCTGATGGCTGCTAGCTGATCAGGGTGAAGGCTGGGGTGGCCGTGGCCATTTCTTCAAAAGAAACACAATGAAGTTTGCTGTATCAATTGACCCTTCCTTTCATAAAAGATTTCTCTGTAGGGCAGTGCCTGTGGCTTAAAGGAATCGGGCTCCAGCCCCATATGCTGGAGGTGGCAGGTTCAAACCCAGCACTGGCCAAAAAAAAAAAAAAAAAAAAAGATTTCTCTGTAGCGGGTGATGCTATTTGATGGCATTTTACCCACAGGTCTTCCTTCAAAATTGGAGTCAATCTTCTCAAACCATGCCACTCACTGTTTTACCAATTAAGTTCATGTAATACTTTAAATCCTTTCTTTGTTGTCTTTTCAACAATGATCACAGCATCTTTACCAGGACTAGTGTACATCTTGGGAAATCACTTTCTTTGTTCACACCTAAAAAGATTTTAAACTCCTTATTTGTTAAAAGTTTGATCATGAGACTGCAGCAATTCAGGCTCCACTTCTATTTCCACCACACCTGTTCTGAAGTCCTGAAGCCCTCAAAGTCATCCACGAGAGGTGGAGTCAACTTTTTCCTAACTCATGTTAATGTTGATATCTTGGCCTCCTCCCATGCGTCATGAATACTCTTCATGGTGTCATGGGCAAGCTCCCAGCCTGTTCCCCTGCCCCCACCCCCAGGGTCGATTTCGAGAAAAGGCTTCAGAATACGGAAGCACTGAAAATCCCCAAGTTCACACCCCCCCACCCCTAGTTTGATGAATAAACAATAGTGGGAAACTTACACAAGCTGAGTTTCTCAAGCTGTAACCACAGTGACCCAGACTGTAACCATTGTTTCCCAGGCTGTAACTCCACCCCGAGCTAACCGCAGTGTTTCACTTCTGTACTGGCCTGCTTGCAAAAAGAGTATAAAAGACCACCTGCCCCCACTTCAAGGCTGTCTGTCTTTCAGAGCAGGGGTCCCCTGCACAGGTGTAAATAAATCTCCAATTGCATCTAAGTGGGGTCTGAGTCTATCTTTCCAGATCACACAGTTACAACAATGGCATCTAGAAGGGGGGATCCTTTCCAGAGGCTTTCAGTTGACTTTGCCCAGATCTACCAGAGGAATCACCATCTATGACAGTTGTGGCTGTATGAAATATATTCCTTAAATAATAAGACTTGAAATTGAAATTACACCTTTATCTGTGGGCTGGAGAATAGATGTTGTGTTAGTGAGCTTAAACACATTAGTCTTCGTGTACATTTCCAACTGAGTTCTTGGATGACCAGGTGCATTGATAATGAGCAGTAATATATTAAAAAGAATCTTTTTTTCAAAGTAAATCTCAACAGTGGGCTTAAAATGTTCAGTAAAACATGCTGTAAAGAAATTTGCTGTCATCCAGGCTTTGTGGTGCCATTTACAGAGCACAGGTAGAGTTGATTTAGCATAATTCTTTTTTTTTTTTTTGGGAAGAAAGGTCTTTATTGGGGGGGGAGGGAGGCTGCAGAGCAGCACCAAGGAGGAGAGAAAAAGAGAAGAGAAGAGAGAGGAGAGAAGAGGCGAGAGAGATGAGGAGAGAGTGGAGAAGAGGAGAGAGAGAGGGAGAGAAGAGAATAGCGAAGGGGGAGAGGGGAAAAAGAGAAAGCGATTTAGCATAATTCTTAAGGGCCCTAGGATTTTCAGAATGGTAAATCAGCATTTCAATTCAAAGTCACCAGCTTCTTAAGCCCCTGACATGGTGGTCAGCCTGCCCTGTGAGGTTCAAGGCCAGGCGTTGACTTCTCCTCTCCAGCTGGGAAAGTCCTAGGTGGCATTCTCCCTTCATCACCCTGAGATCTGCTGTTCAGGGCAGCCGCCTCCACCGGTGATCTCAGATCTTCCGGGAACTTGCTGCAGCTTCTCCATCAGCTCCTGCTGCCTCACCTTATTCTTCTATGTGGTGGAGACGGCTTTGGTTCCTAAACCTTAGAAACCAATCCCTGCTGGCTTTCAGCTTTTCTCCTGCAGCTTACTCCCCACTCTCAGCCTCCACAGAATGGAAGAGGGTCAGGGCCTTGCTCTGCATCAGGCTTTGGCCTCAGGGGATGTTGTGGCTGGCTTGATCTTCTGTCCAGACCTCAAACTATCTTCTTATCATCAACAGGCTGTTTCACTTCCTTATTATTCATGTGTTGCTGGAGTGGCATTTTTAATTTCCTTTAATAACTTTGTTTTGCATTCATAACTTGGCTAACTGGTGCAAGAGGCTTATCTCAGCTTTCAACACGCCTTCCTCACCCGCTTATCATTTCCAGCTTTTGATTTAAAGGGAGAGACATGTGACTCCTCCTTCCACTTAAGTGCTTCAGAGGTCAGTGTAGGGTTATTAACTGGCCTAATTTTAGTATTGTTGTGTCTCAGGGACTAGGGAGACCCGAGGAGAGAGAAAGGTGAGGACGGCTGGCTGGTGGAGCTGTCTGGGCACACACAGCGTTTATTGGGCTTGCCACCTTATATGGACAGAGCACCTGTCACTCCCCAGCAATTATAAGGGTAACATCAAAGATCCCTGATCTCAGGGCAGGACCACAAACATAGTCAGTTTGGACTACTATAAGAATTCACTGGAATAGCACTTTTAATTTACTTCAGAAACATCTTTGCATTCACAAGCACAATGTGACACAGAGCCGTGAAGTGTAACTGGTTGTTACACTGGGACTTCCCCAGCACAGGGTGGCGCCCATCCTCTGTGTGTGGAGGACACATCGTCTGTGAAGCGAGATGTGCCTGCCCAGGTGCAGCTTCGGGCAGGAAAGGAACACAATTCCTGCGCTGAACCCAGCTACCAGTGTTCTTGTTTCTGGCAGAGAACTGTCCCCAAATTTTCAAAGGAATAACTTTGAGGGTTCCTTTTCTTTTCTGGCCCACTGGAGGTGGAGTCTGATGCAGCCTGGAGATCCACAGACCTTTCACAGTCATCAGCCATAGACATGAGGGTAAGTCAGCAGAAGCAGTGACGGGAAGCACCTCGTCTGCACGGCTAGACACGGTGTGGCAGGCAGGGCTCTGGGGCAGGTGCCTGCACACTCACCACTGCCTGGGGGTGCAGCCCAGGTAACCCCAACTCTACCAAACACTCACAAAGCTGACTCTCAAGATGCCCATTGAAAAGGATGATAGCCTTTCACAGCTGAAACACACTCAAAAATCACTTGGCATCTTGGAAAAACTACGTGATGACACTGGGTTGTACTCCAGTAGCAGAACACCTGGGGGGCAAAGTGTATCCTTATTTTACAGGAATGAGATGTAGCTCAGGGAGCCACGGCCCAGGTCACCTGGCTTGTGAGCGGCAGAATTAGAAAACCGCACTGCACAACCCAGCATGCCTGTGGTTCTCAAAGGATGCTCTGGGACCAGCCAGGGAAGCAGCACTAGGAACTCACTGAAAGCTGATTCTCAGGCCTCACCTCACTCGCACGCTGCCTGGGGCCCAGCCTCTGGGGTGCAGCCAGCCCTCCAGAGCCAACACTGAAATCTGAGAACCACTGCCTGGGGACCCCCCTCCTCTTCTGTTGGACAGTAACAAACTACAGTTGGGAGTAACTGGAGCTGTAAGAATGGTTGGACCACCAGGCCTCTTACAGGTGTGGGTTTGAACCCAAATGAAAATATTGGGAACAGAAAACTCACTAAAAGCCTAAAGAGAATCGACAGATTAATTGACTGGTGGAGAAGAGCGTGAGGTACTCTCACTCCACAGATCTTTTCATATTGCAGTTAAATCTGAACTTCCTCAGTTGCCAAAAGTCATCCTCTGACTCTAAAGAAGTGAATGGATTTCCAATACCTTCCTGAGCTGATAGAAAAATCAATTTTTTTCCTTGGTAAGTTTCTGGGCCATTTTGCGTACAGTCCAAATTTGAGTGGCCTCTGGCTTCCAGCAAGGTTGAAATTCAACCAGTTAAACATTCTTCCGATTTCCTTGCTTGGGTTACCTGGGTCAACCCAGGTGCAGGAAGTGGAACGAGGGTAAATTTGGGGGTAGAGAGGAACCAGCAACTCGCTTCCCAGACACACCAGCTAGTCCAGCTCAGTCTCCTGGGAGGATGACCTTGGAGCTTTACTCCTAAGGTGACATGAGAAATGGACAGCCTGCCCTTCAGCCCTCAGCAGCTCATCATCCAGCCTGCGGATTATTCACAGTCTTTGAAGTTCCTGTTCCTCCCTGTGCCTCCTCAGAGGTGCCCAGCTCAGCAGTCACCTGTCACAAGCCTCAGGGGGCATTTACAGCCGCTGGGCTGGGAATAACTCCCACCCAGACTGCCAAGGACCTAAAGGTGGGTTCTGGTTCTTTCTCCTTTAGCAATCTTTTCTTTTTTGTTATTTACACATCAAGATACTAAAAAATGAATGAACCAAGAATATAACACAATTCATAAAAAAGATACCACTGGAGTTAATTTACAGAAAATCAATTCACCATTAAATACATGTGGATTTAATTATGGGCTATAATTAGATATATGTTGATTTAAATAGCTATGCAATTAAATTATAATAGCAATGACTTTTTAAAATCATAGAATTAGCAAGATTTCTTAAAATGGATTGGCTGTTTACCTGGTGCTGCTGAGCACGCAATCAGGGTGGATGATTACCCACACAGAGAACAGTCTGCAAATACGTACCAAGAACCTTAAACAAATTCATAGTCTTTGACTCAATAATTCCACTCAAGGAACATATTTTAGGCCCAAAGGTGTTTTATAGCCTTAATTATAACATAAAATATTATTAATGCTCTATCTGTCCAACAGGAAAATGGTTAATTAAATTTTGGTAAATCCTTTCAATGAAATATTATGTAACTATTTAAAAAATTATGTTTATGATACTTAATTGTATAAGCTAATCCTATCAGGACAGATGGAAAAGTTGGTATATACAATAATTATAACTATAAAAAGTACATCTATTCATGGAAGAATAGATGAGATATTGACAATAATTGCACATACTAGGGCTACTGGTGCTATTTTAAGAAGCTTTTTGTCCAATTTTTTGTAATTCTTTTACTTTCTATGTTACATATTAATTTTACCATGGGAAAATGAACAAATGATAAAATTATCACCAGTACTTGGGACTGGAGATAAATAATAAACGTGCTACTCTCCTAAGCCCCATGGGGTGTCACGTGTTACGGGGACAGGTGTGTAGAGAAGTGGCACTGATACCCTGGGCACAGACAGCGGCAGGAGCCGCTGCAGAAGGCTGGAGGGACTAAGGAACCTTAACAGAAGAGGTGGCGCTTTTTAATTTTGACACTATTTCCTTTCATCATCATATTTATTGCTCTTCTGTGATGGCCCCTCAGTGGAAGTCTCTATTGTCAATTAATAAGAAATAACATTTCAGGCTCGGCGTCTGTGGCTCAAGTGGCTAAGGCTTCAGCCGCATACACCAGAGCTGGCGGATTTGAATCCAGCCTGGGCCTGCCAAACAACAATGACAGCTGCAACTAAAAAATAGCTGGGCATTGTGGCGGGCACCTGTGGTCCCAGCTACTTGGGAGGCTGAGGCAAGAGAATCACTTGAGCCCAAGAATTGGAGGTTGCTGTGAGCTGTGACGCCACAGCACTCTACCCAGGGCAACAGCTTGAGGCTCTGTCTCAAAAAAAAAACTAATAGAGTACAGAAAATACAGTGGAAACCTCAAACCCTAGGTGCTAGAATGGTGTTCGTCTCCCATGTTGAGAGCGTGTCCCTGTCTGTCACACAGGCCTCGGGATCCTCCCCCTCCTTGGCTTTGGGGGGAAGCCCATGGGTGAGCAAGGCCGTCCTCAAGGGCCAGATGCCATAGCCAGGGCCATGAGGGGCGAGGCCTTGCAGGGATGGCAGCAACAGCAATGTCTGGGCCACTGGCCAGTGGTGGTCACGGAGCGTGGGCCTTTACCCTCCGTCCGAGAGGCAGCTTGGGGACCAGGCACCAGTGCAGATCTGGCTCTTCCCTGGACCATGTGCCTGATGAGATGTCTGTGGAGGCACATCTCATTCTTCAGGCGTATTGGGAGCAGGTGTGGAACAGGTGAATTAACTGATTTGTAAGATGAGATTCAGCAATCTGACAGGGCTATGTGTCCCTGCAGGTGTGATGTTGATGGAGGCGATGTCGGCTCTCATGGGCTGGGGGACAAGGAAAGGGAGGTGGCACCAGTGTCCCCAAGAATGTCAGCAGGGCCAGCAACCATCCTGCCTGCCCAGGGCTGTCCTGGGATTAGCATGAACATCCAGGAAACCCCTCAGTCCTGGGAAAGCTAGAACAATTGGTGACTCCAGGTTCAGCCTCCTCTAAAAATGAGGGGGAGGGCCCTAGGGGGCCTTGAAATCTCAGACACTCACCTCCTCGACAGTCACTGTTGAAGTCACGTATGTAAACACCAGATTCCCATGTTGTTCTGTGTGGTGTCAGGGGCTGAATGTTGGTGTCCTCCTCAAATTCACATCTAACAGCCGGTGTGGAGGCACCAGGACTGAGTCTGCTGGGAGGCGGCTAGGTCATGAGGGAGGAGCCCTCAGGAATGGGATTTGTGTGCCCAGAAATGAGACCCCAGAGAGGTCCCTGTCCTTTTCACAAGTGAGGACCCAGAGTAGAGAAGAAGGCACTCCCCAGACGGGACCTGCTGGGTGGTTCTTAGACTTCTAGTCGCCAGAACTATGAGGAATAAATCTCTGTTCACACATCTGCATGTTACGTCACAGGGGCCTGAGTGGGCAGACACATATGGATATACCCACCATGCACACCACCTCCATGCACAGATGAGTACGTCACGGACACACCCACCATGCACACACCCTCACACACAGGCACGTGCGTCATGGACACACCCACCACGCACACCACCTCCACACACAGGCACGTGCACCATGGACACACCCACCATACACACCACCTCCACTCAGATGCGTGGCCTCATGGACACGCCCACCACACACACCCCCTCCACACACAGATGTGTGCTTCATGGACACACCCACCACGCACACCACCACGCACAGACATGTATCTATCACCCTGACTGCTCTGGAGTGTGGGCCTGTCAAGCTCCCGCACCCAGCCTGAGCTAGAGGACCCCCAAGTCTGTGAGTGGCCTCCCACCCATCTGGGAGGGAGGCTTGGATGAATGAGGACATCTTTGAGCTCAGCGGGAGCATATGAGGAAATATTTTAAAATGCAGCCAGCCTTCTGCTGTGAGCTTGGTAATTATCACTTCTGGAAATAAGTGCACTCCAAAATTTAAGCAAAATGAAAATGTCAATTAATAAAGCAAAATTTCAAGCTCTTTGTAGTATCAGGGGATGTTTGAGCTGTCTTGAAAATGCGACTCGGAGGAGACTCTGAGGGAGCCTCACAGGTTCCCCTCTGTGGGGGTCGCTCAGCATCTGAAAATGTGACTCGGAGGAGACTCTGAGGGAGCTTCACATGTTCCCCTCTGCTGGGGTTGCTCAGTATCTGCTTTCAAGAACCCTGCGGCAACAGCGAGGTAACGTCAGACTGCAGCTCGCCGTCAGTTCAGAGGCTACTGCCTTATCCAAGTTCCCTTTAGGGGAGCTGAATAACCCCCTTTAATCATTAACAAGTCCTCCAGTAAGGAGATGTAATTCCAGTGGAAAGGTAAAGAGGAGAGAGAACATTTTCAGATGGAGAATCACAGAGAGACCAGCAGGTGGAGTCCGAGGCTCCCAACATACTGCACGTGCAACTGACCGGCCAGAGTGTCCCTGTGCAGAATGAGCTGCGCCCGAGCCTCACAAATGACCGCCCAGAGGCCCGATTCTCAAGGCTCTAGAGAGCGGCCCTCAGCATCACATGCTTCTCAACTCCAAATGTTTATTACACAATTCCCCCCAAATACTGAAGAGAATCTTGTGCACATGAGAACCCCATTTAAAAAGAAGAAGAGGCTCCTGGAGGCAGAAAGGACTTCACGGCGGTTCCCAGATGTGGACCATTTTTAGAATGCGGGCTTGGGGTTTTCACGACCATGACCACATTGGCTCTGCTACCTCTGATTCACCCAGTTGTTACGCAAAAGAGGTATATCTTCATAATCATTTTATGGAGGAGGAAATCGTTCAAGGTCAAAAAAGCTAATAGGGTCAGCTTGCTCCAAAGTCCATGTTTTTCCGTTTTATAATTTTCTCATCACTTGTGCAAAAATTATTACATCTTTGGCCCAAATTCAAGATAATGATAGATTTCTCCTCCGTATCAGGGAGGGAACTCACATTTACTGCATAATTAACGCTGCCTGTATAGTACTTCCTTTAACCTCGATAGCATCCCTGCTGGGCGTTTCTACCCTGTTCTCAGATGAGGAAACTGAGGCTTGGGTGGGGCCTGTGTGTGGCAGGGCTCAGTCTCCACCCAGTGGGGGACTGACTCTAAATCTTGGGTTCTTTCCACCACTGGAGAACTTCCCAGAGGCTGATGAACCTCCAGTCACCATGATTTGCTGCAATTTTTGAGTACCACCACTATTATTACCTGCTCCATTTTTTAATCAATTCCCTTTTTATGTACATAAGTTTTATTTGTAAGGGAGATTTTGTATTGTCAGTATATTCTCTGCAGCAAAGAGGTGCTAAGCATAAAATAAATACCAAAAAACAAAAACAAAAACAAACAAACAAAAAAATCCAGAAATGTTGTTACTGACACTCTCCAGACCTGCTTAAAATTCTGGGCCAGAGGTTTACTTTCTCTTTGTTAAAAAGAGAGATTAGCAATTATTCAGGGATGTCAAAGACTTTCTCCTCATCTGTAAGGCAAAGTTTGAAAGAGAATTGAAAACAGAATACTTTCCTTACTCTGCGAGTCAATCCTCCTTATTACTCTTCCCAGGTAGCACCTAAAATTGCAGCCCTGACCATGTCCAGCACTGTGTTCCGTAACACAGAGGAATTCCAGCTTGTAGCAGGGAGAAAAACAATCTTAGGAAGTGCGTCAGGTACGTCGAAACATTTTAAGTTGCTTGTCCTAAGTAAGAACTCTTTTTTTTTCTTTCAATAAATATTTATTTTTGAATTCTTTCCTGCCCACCAAAGATAGTGTATTTCTGAGAAATGTTCCAGTTTCACCAGCCTTGCTTAAACCATTTAGTATCAATCACATAGACCCTGGAGTTACAGGGAGCCCTTGTGGTAGGTGTCCTGAAGCAGCGGATGCTTGGCATACAGAAGGGCTTAAATATTCATGTGAGGCTTTTAACCACCAGGATGGTGAAGCAATCAGGGCAAACGAAACCAGGGGCTTCTGTCCTCAGCACTTTCCATACTTCAAATCAGGTCAGAATGAGAATAAAGGCAGCCTTTCGGGAGGGTGGGGGTGGGGGGACCAGCACTGGACACTGGAGAGTAAGTGTAAGGACGGCAGCAGAGACCCATCTGACTCGTGTTTGCCCCTGAGGGTCGAGGGTCTGGGCTAGCGTCACTGCCATTCTGCCCCAAGACACCTTCCCCTTCCCCACAGGCTGACATCCCTCTCTGGGGAAAGCACTGTGGTCCCATGGTCACTTCCCTGTTCAGCTCCCATGGAAACAGCTACTGAAGGACATTGTGAAAAGTTCTGTCCACAAAGTCAGCCGTGGACAGGCCCTGAGGTGCACGGCCTTTTCTAAAAGCCTTCCTTCTATCGTCCTGCTTCTGTTCACCTTCCCTGCTGCTCCTAACGGAAGGCTAAGGTGTGTCCAAGGCCATCCAGCCCATCCTACTAAGGGCTCCTTCTCAAAAATTCCAGATGGATGTTTCCCCAGCTGAGTGATGATAACCTAGAAATGTGAGGACATATGTCTTTTGAAATGGCTTTAAGTGTCTTATGTCCATTTTGATGAACATATTACACACCACCTGGGTGACCGTCTAACAGCCGAGTCCCATCACCTGATTCTAGCTCCTGAGTTTATGTTTAAAACCACACAGGTGCCAAGTGATACTATAGTAGTTGGTGAGGACCAGTGAGGGAAGAATAAAGTAACTCCAGAGGCCCAGGATTTATTCCCACCAACGAAGCAACCATAATGTTGCTGGATTGTTACAAAGACGGTTTCCTGGTCGCAAAGTAAAGAAAACCATGGAGAACGGAGTGATGACAGGACACAGGGTCACGTTTGGGGACAGCCAGTGCTGCCGTGTGGTTTCAGTAAAGCATCAGCACTGTGAACTGATACTATTATTGGTTTTATAGTTTGGTTGAGGTTAACTGGTAAGTTACATGTGGCTCTGTAGTTACATGAACTTAAACATAGCTTTCTCTCTGTACCTACTTAAGTACCATCCTGATAAAGCGACTTCTGTCAAAGTCAATAATATTGCACTGTAGTTCTTCAAATTCACTCATAAACACTGATGCAAAAATCCTGAAGAAAATTCTAGTTTTAAAAAACGCAGCAATGTATATACATAAAAAACAAAATACATCACAGCCTTCTGTACCTGTCTCAGGAGTGGAAGGCTGGTTTCGTGCTGATCAAAATAATATACCTGACTAACAGATAAGAATGAAACCCACATGATTAGCTCAATAGATGCAGAACACACACTTTATAAAATTCAAAATCCATTTAAACTGAGGAAAAACAGAACACAAATCACAATACCAACAAAACAAAACAAACCACAGCCAGAGCAAGCTAGAAATGGAAATGGCCTTCTCGGACCCAACTGAAGGCATTTCTAAATAATCCTAATGCAACTTCATACTCAATGGCAAAAACTTGAAAGCATTTATTTCATGATCAGATATATGCCAAGAATTAGGCATTTTTATTTCTGAGATAGTCTCAATCTGTCACCCCAGGCTGGAGCACGGTGCCATCATCATCACAACTCACAGCAAGCTCAAACTCTTGGGCTCAAGCAATCCTCCTGCCTCAGCCTTCTAAGTACATGGGAATATAGGCACCTGTCACCATATCCAGTTAATTTTTTCTACTTTTAGTAGAGCTGGGGTCTTGCTCTTGCTCAGGCTGGTCTCAGACTCCTGATCTCAATCAATCCTCCTGCCTCGGCCTCCCAGCGTGTTAGGCTCACAGGTCTGAGCCAGCACACTGGTCTGTATCTCCACCATCATCATTCTGATCACATAGCATCGGTGGTCCTAGGGAGTAAGGTAAGACAGGAAAGTAAAGGAGAGCCAAGGGTGAGCAAGTAGAAATAAATTTGTTTGTATCTGGAGAGGATATGATTATGTAAATACAAGATCCAAAAGAAGCTACAGATAAATTATTAGAATTAAATAAGTTTACCAAGGCTGCTGGGTAGGAAATCAATGTAAAATGCCAAGAGCAATTCTATTAATCAGCAAACACACATGAGAAAAATTCCATTTAAAATTGGGAAAAACATTCCCCAAATATCTAAAGAATATACTTAAGAATAAATATGAACAAGAATTGCAAGCAATTTATGAAAAAAAATTAGAAAATTTATGGAGAAAATATTTTAAAAGTCTTTTAAAAAGTAAATAATTTACAAACTATACTAAATATTAAAAGAATCAATAGTAGAAGTTTATAAATTTCTCATTAATTGGTGCATAAATTTAATGCAATTCAAACTAATTTCCCAAAAGTGTTTTTAAAAGAAATGAAAAAACTTATTCTAAATTGTAAGTGTGTGTACACAAGCATACAGGCCATGCTGGCCAGCTAGGCCAGCAACAGGCCAAAGATGGCCAAGACCCTTCCAAGAACAGTGCATCTGAAGGACTAGCTGGCCCAGTGTCACACCTGTCATAGGCTACATTGAGTGAGGATGTGCAATTTTGTTACATTAATAGACAAAAGATCAGCGCAATATAAGAGACAGTCTGAAACCAAATCTGTACATACGGAAAAATCTGATGAATGGTAGAGGTTCCAAAGATCAGTAAGAAAAAAGGACTTTTTCAACAAATGGTTCTGGGACAATGAGTTATTCCATTCCTGTGTAAAAATAACAGTGACTGTGCTTCACACCTACCCCCCAAATCAATTTCAGCTGGATTAAATGTGAATATGAAAGATGAAGTTACAAAACTGTCAGAAGATGGCACAGAAACACGTCTTTACGTCCTCAGGTTAGGGAAAGACTGTCAGATGACATCAAAATGCAAACTGTGAATGAATACATTTCACTGACACTGACAAAGTGTGTCAAACTGAGAGTGAAAGATAAATTATAAGATGAGAGGAGACTTTGGAAATAATATGCCTGACAAATAATTAGAACCTGAAGTATATAAAGGGATTGTACACACGGATAGGAAGGGACAAACAATCCAAAAGAATAAAACGTTAAAAGACGTGAATACACGGACGGAAATGTACCTGTGCAAAGATGTTCCACCTCTTTAGTAAAGAAATATACACAAAGTAAAACTTATAGAAACTTCAACCCATGTGCACCAATAAACATGAACAAAATACAGCAACATTGCAAATACATTTTTAAAAAATAGCAGTGACAAAAAAATATATAGCAATGGCCTCCATGTCCATCAGCAGGAGACGGGATAGCACAGTGGGAGGATTCCTACTGTCAGAACACTGAGAGAAGTCCACGTGGCCACCCCCGGGACCGGCACAGACAGTGCTGAGTGCCAGCATCAAATAACAGGAGAACATACACTGTGCGGAAACAGTTCCAGAAAGTTAAAAATACAAATGGCATGTTGTTTAGGGATTCATAAATATGTAGTGAAACTATTTTGACCAAACAGCAGGAAAGAGTAAAGAAAATCCAGAGCAGGGGCTGGTGTGGTGGAGGGAATCCCATGGGGTGGACTCCCAGGGTGCCCGCGGCAGAAGTCCGGGGAGTGCTCCGTGTCTCAGGCTCGGAGGAGGGTGTGTGAGTGTTCATTTCACTATTCTTTATTGATAAAAAAAACTTCATTCACATGGAAGCAAAAAATAGTTAAATGTAGAAACCCCCTTCCCCCCCAAAACAAACCCAACTGTTTAGGTCTCTGCCTGGGGAAGGAGACACACACAGGTTCATTTGTTCAGTTGATACTGAAATGCAGTCCTGTGCTGGGCTAATGATCCTTCTCTCACAAGGGGAGAATCTTATTCCTGTTGGGGTTCAGTATCTGCTTGCTCTGGGGCTTTGAAAGCTCCCTTATGGAAGCTACAAAGATTTTAGATGGAAATATCTGTTAGGCCAACATTCCATAGCCTCTTACTAGCAGGATACTCAGTAGGAGAAAGATGGGAGCATCAGACTAATTACTCCACAGCCCGTATCTGGAGACATCCAGTTTCTGTATGTTGTTAAAAAGAGAGAGAGAGTGCGTTCTTACAGGTGGCCTTGCCAACAAATATCACCATCCACAGTAACAATAACACTTTATATTTGCAGGGCATTTAAAAGACTTTCAGAGACTTCTCATGGACATGGGCTTGTTTGGTCTGAGAGGTCATTTTTCTGGACACTGAGCTCAAACACAGAGTTTGGTCCCAAGGAGGAAGCTGGGATGGTGCCATTTCCGTTCTGATACCATCACTAATATGTGACATGGGGCAAATTACTTCCATTTCTGAATTTCTACTTTCTCACTGCTGAATAGAGATATTATCAGCAAAAGAGACAATACATGCCACATGCCCAGTGAGGAGACGGGAACACTGCAAGCCCCACATAAAGGGTTGCTTTTGTCACTCCCAGCACGAAGCCAGGTAGTGAGACTCGTGGACAGGTGCCCAGAGCTTCCACGCAGCCTGCCGTTCAGTGTGCTTTAAAGCTTACAGGGCAGACCAAGGAGAAACAACGCAAAAATGACCAATGCTGAATAAAGCACCTATCATGTGGGCAATGACTCCTCGCCTAAGGTTCAAAGGAAAAGAAAACAAAACAATTTTATAACATCTTGATCTTAACTTTGATTTGAATGGAACTGAGTTGGCCAGAACCAGCAAACCACTGAAGTCTGGGCACCAGGCAGGGCCTGCCGAACTAAGGGGGGTGGGTGGGTACAGATGCCTTTTTGAACCAATGGTTTCCCCAGGAAAGTTATTAGGACCCTCAGTTTTGTATGTAGCATAGTCCCTTGTTTTAGGACTGGTGTTTAAAAACATAATCTCACTGATTCTCTGTTCTGTCCTGACACTGGAATTGTGACCTTGAAGCTACAAAGTGTATTAAAGAGACCTTGAGAGCCGGCCTGCCCGCCAGCATCTAAGCCAGTTACGACGCTGTTACACACCAGAAGTGCCCAGGGAGCTTTCAAATATCCTGATGCCCAAGACCCACTCGGCTCCAAACAAACCACAACCTCTCGGCAGCTGCCAGGCACCAGCAGTTACTGAAGCTGAAATGTGCCTGGGTGAAGAATCATTCTAATCAATCATCTGCCCCCTGAAACCTTTTGTTGCACTAAATGTGTACTAGGCTGTTGAACCCTTGGCTAGTAAAACTTTAAGGTTATTAGAAAAAAGGATTTACAGACTCTGCCACCTCACTGGGAAATTATGAATACATTGACACATTTCTTTATGAGACAGGAGGGGAGGGCAGGCCGGGCAGCTGCTTGCCGGGCCAGCTCTGGGCTATACTGATTTACCGTTCAGATAGGATTCAACAGGGCTATGGGAGACGGCTGACTCCGTGTAACAATGAGATATTTTATTATGTTTCATGAGCCTAGAATGGATAGTTTACTTTTCCATTGACTGATTAATTTATTCTTTTATTATTCTGAGCCTTTTGGTAGGAAGATATCAGAGTCAGCCAATCTTACAGTGGAATGACACACAGGAAGTCACCAGGCGAGCCCACCACACACCTGTCCCTGTCATGATTAGGTGTAGAGGGGACAGAGGGCGGGGACTTCAGAGGATAGTCCAATGACTCAGGTTCTATCAAACAGTCACATCTCTGAGCTAATCTAAAACATATGAGTTTGTATGGCCATGCAGAAAATTAGCTTAATTAAATAAACACATGCATGAACAGTTATAACTTGTTATAATCTGGAGGGTAACTAGAATTTGGCTGAATTTGTGTTGAATGTGATGGCAACTGCCATGAGGGCAAAATTGTTAAAATTTAAAGGCAGCAGGCCACAGTTACTGCCTACATTAGAAGGTGGCTGAAAAGGTCAGGATTTCAAGGTGGTACATGACAAGTTACAGCCTCAGATGGAAGGCCACCTCTGCAGTAAGTGAAAACATGGAAAAAATTCCCACAGATTAACCTTGAGTTTACACTTACATTGGAAAAGGTGGTTTTCACCTTGGGTGAATAATACGCGTTAACTGACTGAGTTACTCATCCAGCCTTTAATATGCTAATACACAGTGAATGAAGGGGGCCCAGAACCCCTTCATGAGTAAGAGAAGGCACCTGCTCTAAAGGGGCTGACACTCTGCTTGGGGAGAAGAATAAGCCAACAGGTCATAACAGCACAGAGTGACGAGAATGGTGACAGTGGCCCAGCAGCAGGGGAACAGATCGACATGTCTGAGGTCAGGGGTGGATGCGAGGGTTTGGGAATTGACCTTCGTGTTCTTGACCTTCGGAATAGCAAAAGCCAAGGCTTGGAGGTGAGTGGAGGGCTGGGACACTTGGGCTTGTTCTCAGCCTGGGAGTGCAGAGACTGGGGAGGTCAAAGGGGACACCTCAGGGTGGGCTTCCCAAGGTATGTCAGGGAGTTGGGCTTTACCCTGAAGGCAATGTGAAACAGCGGGAGGATGTCACTTAGGAACAGGGGTTCTCAAACTTTTTAAACAGGGGGCCAGTTCACTGTCCCTCAGACCATTAGAGGGCCAGACTGCGGTCCCCAGCACAAGTCGGCTGCTAAGCAGGACAGGCAGCAGTGGCAAAAACACCCGGCGGGCTGGATAAATGTCCTAGGCGGGCTGCATGTGGCCGGCGGGCTGTAGTTTAAGGGTGCCTGCTTAGGAACAATGACACGATCCCACTTTCACGTCAGAGCATCACTCAGTGACAGACTGGAGAACACGCTGGAGTCGAAGCAGAGCTGAGGTTGGGAGACCGAGCAGGCAGCTGGTGTGGGAATCTGGTGTGAGGGACGGCGGGAAGGAGAAAAGAGGGTGGATTTTACTAATATTGGGACAGGAGAATTCACAGGACTTGGTGGACGAGGGTGGGTGTGAGGAAGGCTGAGAGGTGCCAGTGCTGCTCTGAGCAGAGATCACTGCAAGAGCCGCAGAAGGTCTGGTGGGCCGATGGTGAGTGCAGATCACGGACCAGCGAATATGGAGGCGCACAGTAGGCACGGCAAGCTCGGGCTGGCACAGCCCCACAGAGGACTGGGCTGGGGCACAGGTGGCTCCCTCAGCCTACCAACATACACGATTTAGGTTAATTAAATCAGGCCTCACTGAGGAAACTGAAGCATAATTCCAACTGTTTATGGCCATCGAAGACATTATTGTAAAAACCAAAACCATTCAGATAAATGATCAGACTTCTAAATTGAAGAACAAACAGAAAAATCAATTCACTAATTCGCTAAGTGTTTTTTCCACTGGAAATAGCTGAACTAGACTCGACCGCAACAGACATACAAATAAAACCCACCGATAGTCTGTGCTCACTCCCACCTCTGCTGCAGCACAAGGGGTGCACTGTGCCTCCCCCGCCCAGGTCACAAACAAAGCCTCCTGGGCTGGGAGGATGCCCACGTCCAGCGGCAAACGAGTCAGGGTCAAGAGAGGGTCTGAAAAAAATGCAGTTATCACACTTGCCAGGGTTTAGACTCGAGCCGCAGTGAGCACCAAGGGCTCACAAGGTGCGGGCAGGGAGTCCTATGAAGTCTGTTAAAGAAAACTCCAGAGGAATCATTTGCAGGTAATTGACCCCAGTGCAGCTAAAATGTCTCCAAAAGCTCTTGTTTTAAGTGAGCTAATTATTTTCCATCCCGTGCCCGACTCATCTCTGAGTTGTTTAATGATGTGGACAGAACCCCCACGGAGGTGACAGGGGAGGGGTCCTCTCAGTTCCATACGGAGGTGAGGGAGGGACACAGGCTGTGAGGTTGGCTGTTTTCTGTACACTGAGCAGAACAAGGCCTCTGGTGTCTTGCTGGGCAGGGAAGGTGCTTTCATCTTCCCAAACTCCTTGGAAATCCAGGCGTCCTGACTCTGTCCTGTGCTCAGTTCCGCCTGTCCTTTACAGGCTCTGACGGTCAGAGTGCGTCATCTTTGTTTGAGGATCTATCATTGCACAATAGCCATTTTAAGACAAAATGTCTGCCTCAAAAAATCCGGAATTGCTTCCTTGACAGTCTCACAGCTGAACTGCTGAGTTCATGAGCCATCAGACAAGTTGTTAAATCTTAACACTTTTAGGCTATAACGTCAAGTTTTTGTAATTTCCACGAATTTGGGAACTTATGTCCATCAATTTGACATTTAATTTTACTGTCCCTCCTAGACGTGGTTCGCTTCACGGGTACTGTTTGGGGCTTCACTCCGCTCCACACCGAGCAATGGGCCGTAGATGACAAAAGGCTAGTGAAAAACATCCTTTGTCCTAGAACAGCTTACGTTCGGTCTGGGAAACAGAATTATTCAGAAGTGAAATAGTTGAATAATAAAATAAAGAAGCATAAGATTAACTGCCCTAATAAGTGGGGCTGACACTCTTTCAGTTTCGAGGAAGAAAAGGTCACAGCTGTTCTACACGGACGAGGGGTGGAGCCATGACTTCAGTGTGTTCCGATTGAGACACATTTTAAGAATTATGAGGAAGTGTTCCCTCTACCCAGACGGGAGCATTCCACAAAGTAAGCCACAGGGGTCCTTCTGTGTACTAAGGAGAATTCTTAGCAGCACAGAGAGTAGATCTGACCCCCTTTCCCAGGTTACTGAGAAAACCTCCAAATGTCCAGAACGTTCTCTCCTCACATGATGGGAAACCAGGGGTCTGCTCCTGGCCGCAAATATGACTGCAGCCCCTCTCCCTATCCCAGCTGAGGAGGCTGTTTTAATTTATAACCGCCAGGTTACATCATCTCAGGAATCTATCACTCGATGCACTCTTCCTTAATGGAGAATTCTGCTTCTATGTTCTATTTGATAGATCATCCGAAATTCTCTAACCTAATATCGCCAAGGCTGATGGAGGCACCCTCTAATTCGATTCTTCATGAGGAATAATGGGCTGTTTCCCCCACAATTGCATTAAGGACCCTGTGCTGAGGAGGAGAGCGTGGTTTTTCCTTACAGACCAGGCCCCATTTCCAACCCTGAATCCGCCTTTTTAAAACCTTTGCTTTGGCTAATGGTAAAGCCAGTAAGCTCTCCTCTCCCTCACGGCCGCCTGTCCCCTCCTTGGTTTCTCTCTTTTTGTGGCGAGACATATGAAATTTACTCTCTTAGTTATTTTGAAATCCAGCTTATTATGGATGACAGTCCTCTTGTATCCTATGAATATATAAGAGTATGATTTTTCAATTAAAAGTAATATTAATTTTTTAAAAAGTGAGCCCCAGAAATCTCTCCCAAGGGCTCATGGGGGTGGGGCCTTCCTCATGCTGAATTCTGGCCTCAGCCCCAGAGCTCATGTTTCCACAGCGGGATTCCTCAACTTTATACGTCACAATTCGTCTTTTTTCTTTTTCTTTTTAAATTTTATAATGTTGCTGTATCTAAGAAACTTTGAGAAGGAGGGAAAAATGTCCCAAGTCTGGCCAGGAAAAAATAATAATTTCAACGCATCTGCCACTGTCCAGCCCTTTGTGTCTGTCACACACACCCACCAAGGGGCTCACAGAGGTCCTGCTGTTATCAGTGGATGACAGACGTCCCACGTCTTCCTGATCATGATTTCTAATAAATGTAAAATAGTTCTATTGATACTCCACGATTTACCAAAATGCCCTTCTGTGAACACCTGGGGCATTTCTAGCTTAAAAACAGTACGATTAGGGATGACAGTGTTATGAATGTGTTTATATAGCTTTTGGCATCTCTTTGAAAGAGGTTTCTATGCTGAAGGACGAGAATGTCTTTGTGACATTTACTGTGTATTCTCATGTTTTCAAAAAGTGAATTTTCTCCTTTGGCCCCATATTCCCACAGCACAAAAGTTGTTAAAATACTCCACTGCCTGATGAGTGACTGTTCACGTTTTTCCTCTGTCTTCCTCCGTAACTCCACAATTACAAGTTTGCTTTTGTGTTTTGAAATCCCTGCATCTTGGGAGAGCCTGTTAGTAGCAGGAAAAGCCCCCACGATTATCTCCTGGTCCTCCTAGTTCGCTAACTCTGATCACCAGGCAGCTCCGTTCCCCTGCCTTCTCCACTGAAGTCCATTTCCAGCTTATTTACTTGAGTGCAAGTGAATATTAAAGCGATTCAGCTCCACAGAGTCACGAAGTGATAACATATTGTGTTAAATTCAAAGGGGACCCTTGGTAGAGCTAACCAATCATTCACCAAACGCCTCCATCCATTATTTGAGGATACATAAGGCGATTTCCATCCGTGTAATATTAATTTCTTGGCTACTGTCACGGACTTTGGTGCCCATGACGAATGTTTTTACAATGAATACCAAATTAACCCAAACTTAGAGGCTTTTCTGAGTTATTAATGGGATGTCACTTCTGTCTGGCCCTCTCCATGTGTACAACATTTCATTAAATACTCCCCTCCCGCTGGAAAGATTAATCTTTCTCTCCTTGCTGGACTTGTCACCGTCAGCAAAGTGCTCCCTGCCCTCTGTTACCTGCAGGGCTGGGTGAGCTGTGCTGCCCTTGAGCTTGGCTGTGGCGTGGAGGATGGAGCTTGGCCAGTTCTGCTCTGTCCCTGCCACTGCCCAGGAAGGAGAGAGAGCTGCTGGCCAGTGGGTGGCTCCTGGGGCTGGAGATCTGGTTGATAGGCAGCCTGGGAGCAGTTAGCCGGGGGATGTGTTGGCTTTTTATAAAGAGAATACTCTCTCTACTCAAGGATAATTTCTTGGGAGGGGGATTCAGAACAGGAAAATTGCTGTCACCTGGTAATGGCTTTTTCTTTTTTTAAATTAATTTTTAAATTAAAATCATAACTATATACATTTATGGGAACAATGTGATGATTTGATGTACAACGTGGAATGCTTAAATCAAACCGATTAACGCTGCCACCACCTCACCTACTTATTGTTGTGGTAAGACATTTACGACTTACTCCCAGTTATTTTGAAACAAACCTTTGCACTCACTGTGCACATTTGGTGAGATCCCCCCGGAATGCTCTCCCTTCTCCCAAAGGTGGGGGCAGTTGGTAATGGCTTTTTCTAAAGACACAGACAGACACTGGAAAATTCATGCGGAGCTAAAGACTTCGAGGAATAGAAATTGGTGATGTTTTCTGAACGTCCTCACTCCCTAAGAGTGGATGAAGAGGAAGATGTGAGCTCACAGGAGCGCCCTGTATGGCGACAGTCTGGCCAGCTTGTTACTCAGCTCTGTGGACGCCCACTCCGGCTCCTCTGTGCTGCACTGCCCTGCCTTATTAACAGCAGCCTATCCCACCTTCTGACAGACATGCTCATTTGATGGAATTCTTACCTTTATTCTCGTATGTATCTTGGTTAAGCTGAGTAATAACTGCAGCAATGATTAAACCATCACGTCCTGAGCACTTTGATTAGGCAAGGCTCCGGGGCATGAGCCTGAGCAGATTACCTTAATCTATCCCAGACCCTACAGGGCAGGCATTATCGTCTCCATTGGACAGATGAGGAAACTGAGGTCTGGAAAGTATCTTAATTGAGGTCAAGAATTAGTACAGTGCTAAAATCAAGGTCTGAATCTCACCCTTTTGACTCCAAAGCTTTTGTTTGAATGGCCCTTGAAAAACAAAACAAATCAAATAGAAATTTCTTCCCCTTATAAAGCTCAGAACTAGAGCCTTCAGATTCTGAGTGTGAGGAGGTGGCTCTGGACTCGACAGTGGGCTTCTCCACGGGGTTTCTGGCTTCCAAGTCTGAACACGCCTGTGTGCTGGGCCTCCTCCTAGGGCCACCCCCTGGGTGGGTGGTGGGTTCCCACACTCTTGCTCTCTGCTTGCTCCTGGCTGTGCCCCCTGCATGGCCACCACCTGTACTTGCTGCCACAATGAAATCTGATGGTTCTCCCTACGCTGTGCACCTGTCCCCGGACAGCCACATCCGAGAGATGCATGAAGCAAGGGCATCCCACCCCTCACTCCTTCATTCCATTGAACAAGGCATTTTGTGTCTCAAGAACAATCTCTTCCTCTAATATCTTAGATTGAATTCCTGAGATTTTGGTAGCACAGATTTTCACAACTTTAATGGGCTATTTACAAAATTTCTCTTTCTTAGAGGAAGAAACCCAATGCCATGAAGCGATCCAGGGCAAGTGTAAAAAACCTTCAGCTTGGTGGGGTTTTTAATCCTTCCCTGACTCACAGAGAAACCCGTAGAAACAAAGTCTCGGGGGAGGAGTTCAAACGTGATCACTGTGGATGCCCGTGAATGGGGGGGGGGGGCGCGTCAGGCTCTTGCTCTCTTTTGCTATTGACATATTAAAAGAAAAATAACTGTCTCTGGGCTAGTTTCCTTAGAACAGGCTCAGGCATCAGAGCACCACAGGGCCACGTCATGGGCCTAAGCAAGTGGGATGGCCACTGAGGTACGGACGGCCCAGGCCTGGGGGGAGGGTAAGGCAGAAAGCACAGGTGCAGCAGGCCAGGGTGAGGGGTGGCTGGGACCCCAGAGGACACAGCTGACACACGAGGTGGAGAAGGCCAACTGTGTCACAGGAGGTCCAGTGAGCCCTCTGGGGGAGGCCGGCTCCAGCGTCTGGTGAGACCTTTTGCTGAGAGCTGAACTGTCCGGATGAGCTGCCCATCAAGCAGTCTGGGAATGACCACTTAGATGGCGAGGACTGTCCGGGGGTCTTTGTTTGCCGAGACTCAAGGATCCGAGGGTCTCGGTTAACACAGGAACGTCTACTGTACGGGTCAGTCCCCCTTCTCCTGTCACCCTGCTGTAGAGAGGACACAGAAGCTGGGGCAGTGTGGGGGGAGGTGACAGTAGGGAGGGCTGGAGACAGTTCTGAGGGTGACCCTGCATGGAAGGAAGCAAGGCAGTGGGAAGCAGTCAAGGTTGCCGAAAGTGAGTGAGTTGGTGTGTGGACAGGTGGGCTGCCACCAGAGCCATGCCAGTGTGGAAAGAGACCAAGTCTTCCTCTGAATCTCCAGGGTGTAGCAGGGGGCCCAGAACACAGGACTGCTCAGGAAGATGCCACTGACTCTGCAGACAAATGGGTGGGCAGCTGAAGGACAGCCGTGTGCATCATGGGGGCTGCCCGCAGGGCTGTCACATTCAGGTAGCTGACCTGCCACGGCAGTCACGGGTCATACTGCTGTGTCTAGAGGCTGGGAGCGTCTCTGAGAATCCACTCTGTCTGTCCCTAAGACCATGTCAAGGGAGCTGCCACCTTAACCATCTATTTATTTTTCTTAAAAAAAGCAATTTATTTTTTATTTTTAAAATTAAATCACAGCTGTGTATATTAATGCAATTATGGGGTACAATGTGCTGGTTTTATATACCATTTGAAATACTTTCATGAAACTAGTTAACACAGCCTCCACTGCATTTTCTTAGTTATTGTGTTCAGACATTTATACTCCACACTTAGTAAATTTAACATGTACCCTTGTTAGATGCACTGTAGGTGTGTTCCCACCATTACCCTCCCTCCACCTACCTTCCCCCCCTTCTCCTCCCCCTTTTCTTGGGTGATAGTTGGATTATAGTTTTCATATGACAGCTGTAAATTGGTTTCATAGTAGGGCTGAGTACATTGGATACTTTTTCTTCAATAAAGATTCTTCAACTCTACCCTATAAATTATTCTGTGACCTTCAGCAGAAAACTATTTTAGGGTCTAAAAAGCCATGTATTCAAGCCAGTTCTTTCCAAAGTTTAGTTTAAATCCTCCCATTCTGGTAAATGACTGATTACCAAAATAATTTTATTTTGATTTCTAATGATTACTTGATTTTTCTCTCTTGTCCCCAGGGAGACATAGGACAGTTACACACTGGTATTCCTCCTAAGCTCTGGGAGGTTACAGGGAGGTGGGCTTCCTTGCTGAGCTGGGAGCTGAACTGGTGAGAGCTCAGCCCCCACAGTGGTCATCTTCATCCCCACCTGCCCCCCAACTCCTGGCCCCACAGGTGTCCTGGCCACCCACACTGCTTGCTCTTCATTTTTCTCATTATGAAGCTGTCTCTGCTTGAAAATCTCTGATTTTCCAAAGGACTTATTAAATATCCCTTTCAAAGCTGTTCCTTTATGAATACAGTGGTAGCAAGCCAAGCAAAGAGAGACCCATTCCCTTTGTCTCTGAACTTCTGAGTGTACCACCAAGTCCAGCCTTGAATTCTTAATGTTGTCTAATGCTGTATGGTCTTATTTGCAAAAATTTCCACAGCACTTCTTTCCAAAGGAAAATTATGCAACAAACTCACATAAGTTCCCTGTGCCTGCCTGTTAACTAACACACCCTGAAGTGAACGAATTTAACTCCGAATGTGCATCCTACAGAGACGCTCACTGCAGCTGCCCTCAAAATGTGTGTGCAGTTAATAAATGCTGCCAACAGAAACGGCGCACGAGGCAGTGAATGGATATTTCTAAACCAGACCATCTAACTGTATTCTAGGTTAGCAGACACAAAACCTCACGCACATAGACAAGCACAAGGCAGGGCAGGACTCCGTGAGAAACTTGCTCAGAGCCACTCTCCACGTGGGCAGAGATTCCTGTGACAAGGATGACGTGAGGACAGCCAGAACAAAGAACGTGAACTCAAGCTTGCTCTGAGTGTAGGTCTTTATGGAGCACTGCTGTTTGGAGGAAGAGGCAAGAGAGAGACTCTGTGATACACATACACAGACTGAGTTTGGCCAAATCTGCCTCCTAATCCACGTTCTGCATTTATAGCGAACATTCTGGAAACGGTCTGCTCATCATGGGGAATCACATTCCGCCCAGCACCACCAGGCGGCGATGCCTCTGATCAGGACACCCCAGCTCAGGTTTCCTCCACTCTTCCCACTACACAGGCCTCTCAGCCCGTCACTCTGACACTGTAATCAGAAGGTCTGAGACAATTGACCCTGTGTGGTTGACACTAAGTGGAGACCTGGCAGGAGCATTGGAGGAAAATGTCCTCCCTGCACTCGGGGGGCCTGGGCCACCTTCCTGTGACCTGGAGTGTCCCTGTGCTAAGGCGTCACTGCTGCCACTCTGCACAGGAGGCGTGCTGGCCTGAAAGTGCTCTGGGGAGCTCTCACTGCAGCTGTGTGCTCTGCTCCCAAAGGAGAATTACTCACTTCAATCTGGTTCGTTATAATTAGAGGTTTACTTTAGGGAACAATGTTTACTTTTAAAAATAAAATGGCAAAGAGGGATTTGCTGCACGCCATCACTAGATAGGCCAGGGTTTGCAAGGCTGGCTCCTGAGTGGTGGGTGTACTCTGCAGATGGAGCAGGTGTGGGGAGTGCGTGTGAGCAGACGGTGGGCCTGGGTCAGGCTTTCCACAGCTGAGGACAACCAAGAGGGTTTGTGATCCCCCAGAGCAGGGGGATCCCCAGAGCAGGAGCCAGCAAACTGCCACCCACCGCCCAGCCACCTGTACTGGCAAATAAAGTTGTATTGGAACACAACCATACCCCTCATTTCCAGATTGTTCTCAGCTGCTTTTGTGTTGCAACAGAAAGATAAGTAGTCACAACAGAGACCATGTGACCTGCAAAGCGGGAACCGTGGACCATCTGCCCCTCTGCAGGGACAGTCAGGCCTGCCGCGGCCCAGAGGACGCTCCCGCGGCAATGAGCTCCATCACCTCTGGTATCCAGCACAAAAAAGTACAATGATAGTCCCTAAACTAACATCACTTTAAAGACTCAAACATGCCATGAAAATATTAGCACCTTTGCCACTAAACCTGGCTGGAACGTGACGGAACGTTCACTTCCCTGAAGCAGAAAAGTCGTAGCCTCTCATCCTGGCAGGCACCTCCCAGGACACGTGCGGATCCTGGCTGCTCCGCCCCATCCAAGTACTCCCGGCTTGAGTGGCCTGGGCCCTCAGGAATGTATTAACTAATTAATCAGTCTGTCTACGCATTCATTTTTACCTCAACAAATAACCCCTGAGCACCAGGCAGTGTGCAGCTGCTGTGGGGTACAAGTTGGCAAACACTGGCTGGACCAAAAGGAGCCCCGCCAAGCCGACAGCCATCCACAGGCTACGAGGAAGGTGTGAAGGTGATCAGACAGAGACACCGGCAGCTCTGGACAGCTGCCTAACAGTGTGTGGGGGAGATGAGGGTCAGGAAGCTGTCCTTGAGAAGGTGACACTTGTTTATTCTTTAAAAGATGACACAGACATCTTCTAACATATATCACCCATCACTACCCTGTCCCCAAGGGTGCATGACATCAGTGTAACATCAACTGTCCAACAGGAATTCTAGACTGAATTTTAGGCATGTGTGTGCCCACCACCTGTGTACTGCAAATCCTCCTTGCGAGTGTAGGAGTGTGGGTGAGGTCCCCTCCCGTTCCCAGTAGGCGGGGCTACATGGAGCTCGCTCTGCTACAGCACCTGGGGGAGGCCCGGAGCTCCACACTCAGTGACGACAGGGGAAGAGCCAGCAGGTATGGTAAACGAGATCTTCACTCACAAGCAATCATGTTATGATGTCCTTTTCCTGCTGACTATGAAACGGTCAGTGGGGAGAATGCACCAGGAGGCACTGGGCTGCGTCATTGGGGCGGCAGGAGGGGGTGCTCCCCGGCGGGTGATGGTCAGTTTCACAGAGGGATCTGATGGACCTTAGAAACCTCTTGCTCACAGACCCTCAAAGGGTCTGGAGGTCAACTACCAGAGATTCGGTCACGTCAGTCTTGGGCACCCAGGAATTCTAGAACCTCCTACCGATGTGCACTTTGTTCCCTGTGCGAGAGGGAAGGCAAGTCCTATCTCCTGGCTGAGGCTGAGCCACAGATCCGCGTCTGTCTGCTAGAGTCAGCCGCCAACTTCCTCACTTCCTCCTGTCCCCTGGGGTTCTGATGAGTTTCATGTGCTTTTTGAAATCTCTGCAATCACTTGGTAGCATTAGAGACACTTTAATATTACCTAAAATAGTTTCATGGCCTATTTACTGCTGGTTTTTTTTTTTAAACACCTTGAGGCAATGGAATGAATATGTAACCCAGACGATGTGATTGTACAGCAGGGAGACATGAGGTCACTTCCATCCGTGTGACAGTACACAGGCTGTGCAATGCAATCCTGCCCACACTTTTCATATGATCATGTTCTTTGCTGTTTTTGGAAACGAAAGCTTAAAAATGCAGGTTTACACAACTGGCTTAAAGATGCAGAAGAAGATGGTGACCTGAATATGACAACCACCTTATCTGATCTTGGCCAGAGGGACTTTCCATGAGGGGCAATGCCATCCTGGGAAGAAAAGCTAAACAGAACTGACAAACAGCATCAAGCTCAGGCAAGTGTAATGCTGGACGGGGACACCTTGGAGGGACCGGTCATCAGAATCCCTCATCTAACAACCGCAGCCAACTGCAACCTGATGCTGAGTGTGCCCACGGCCAGGGCTGGCACCATGGCAGCGACTCGGGGCCTTTCCCTGCACCAGGCTCGCCACTCACAGAAACACCTCTGTTCGCCAGCTCAAGTGGGGCTTCATGAAGGGACGTGGTATAAGTCTGAGGCCACAGTGGTGATGGCGCACTGTGCACGCTGACGTGACTGACCTGGTCCTGCAAAGGATCAACATTGTTCCCGGCCCCTCCATAGAGAGCAGTTTAACTTCTAAGAGAAACTTTGACTCCTGACTCTGGACATTCCCACCCACAGTCCAATGTACAGTTGGGCTCGCTGAGCTCACAGTCAGTCTGGAGGCCACACACACCACTACAGGGAGGCGCCCCCACAAGGGCATCAGGCACGGGAACCAAAGCACACACCATCCCAATTTTGTAATAATTTGCCAGAAGTGGCCATTCTACATATTCACACACCCTGTGCATCTGTCCCCAATTTAACTCACGCGCGCGCACGCAGGCTGAGTGCCGGCAGAGGCACTTAGTGGGCTTACCAACTGCTGGCCTTTGGGGCCCCACCCTGCATACTGGAGCTTTGCATTGCTGACTTCTGGGGGGTCCAGACTTTGAGGATCCCTAAAAGAAAGAAAGAAACAAACAAACAAACATAAACAAAGCACATCGTTGGGAACCCAGAACTTCAGATGTAAGAATTTTACCCCCTCCTACCATCCCCCTTTCTCCTTCCATTACGTCAGCTCCAGGAGCTTGCCTCCTGTGAGGTTAAACAGGTCTCATTTAGTCTCCATTAGATTTCTTTAGATGTATATAATTTATTTATGGGAAGCTGAAATAGGCCCATCACCGCTTAACCCAAATAGTAAATATTCATCAAGCTAGAACACACAGAGAGGTCTATAGATCATTTTTTAAAATACCCAGAATGGTCAAAATTAAAAATTAAAATGCATAGCTATGCAATAATAAATCTCCACGATTTATATTTCTCTTTGGTTCCCCTATAAGACAGTTTTTTCCTAAGCACAATGCCAGGCCACTATGACCTTCCCAAACCAGTGACCTTGGGACAGACTGGTATCTTTGGTTTATGTTGATAGATCAAGTCCAGAAAAAGAAAGAGAAAGAGAAAGAAACAATGTCAGAGAAAGGCAAACAGAAGAAAGGGCGAGGGAGACAAGAAGAAGGAGAGAGAGGGGGAGGGGGAGAGAAGGAGAAGGAGAGAGAAGGGAGGGGGGAG
>NW_003852448.1:4571342-4573066 GCF_000181295.1 Otolemur garnettii
AGAGAGTGAGTGGGAAGGAGAGGGGGTGAGGGGGAGAGAGAGAGGGAGAGAGGGAGAGTGAGGGGGAGAGGGGGAGAAGGAGAGGGAGAGAGAGAGAAGGAGAGGGAGAGGGAGGGAAGGAGAAGGAGAGGGAGGGAAGGAGAGGGAGAGATGGAAGGAGAGGGAGAGGGAGGGAAGGAGAGGGAGGGAAGGAGAGGAAGAGGGAGGGAAGGAGAGGGAGAGATGGAAGGAGAGGGAGAGGGAGGGAAGGAGAGGGATAGATGGAAGGAGAGGGAGAGGGCGAGAAGGAGAGAGAGAGGGAGGGAGAGAGAGGGAGAGACAGGGAAGGAGGGGGGAGAGGGGGGAGATGGGGAGAAGGAGAGAGAGGTAGAAAACAAGGGACAGGGGAAATGGAAAGATTTTTTGTTTTTCCAAACATCACTTATGTATTTTATATATTTTTATTTTTCACTTTTAATGTATTGACAATGTAAAATACCACAATGACAAAATCTTGTTGAAATACTTAAAGGTCACAGTACATGAAGGGTATGGTGATTAAAATTAATAAAAAAGAAAACCAACTAACATTTTCATTAGCCTTTCATATTTGGTATAGCTATCCCTGCCTTTGACGCACAGGAAAAGATCAATTTTCACATCCTTTTGGACAAGGCTTCCCACCCGGGGAGTCATAGCTCTGTTCTGCTGGGTGGCCCAGACCCTGACAGGCCAGCAGCCTGGCTCCTGGCTGTAATATTTCTCATGCTGAGGGCACAGCTGGGAGGGCACTTACTCCTCTGGAGAGGATGGTTGAATGGTCTGGAAAAGGAAGATGCCGAGTGTTAGGGCTGCAGGGAGACAGGAGACAAGGTATGAAGCACAGGAAGGTGACAGGACGTGCTGGTGCAGAGTCTGAGAACTGTGGAAAATCCTGAAGTAATTACTGAAAACACTACCGGGAAAAAACAGAGAAGACATTTCAAGTGAAAAAGAGCAGAGATGGTGAGAGGCCACACTACTCCAGGGAAGTTTTAGATGAAGTAGTGAGCTTGGAGAAGCCCAGGAAGCCTGGAGGTGGGACAAGTGATGGCAGATTAAAGACGACGGAGCTGATCAGGAGTCACCTGAGCAGGCACTGCTGAGCAGTCCAGAGACACAGGAGGCTGAACACTGGATTAAAGACAATGGAGCTAATCGGGAGTCACCTGAGCAGGCACTGCTGAGCAGTCCAGAGACACAGGAGGCTGAACACTGGATTAAAGACAAGGGAGCTAATCGGGAGTCATCTGAGCAGGCACTGCTGAGCAGTCCAGAGACACAGGCCCTGGATTAAAGACAAGGGAGCTAATCGGGAGTCATCTGAGCAGGCACTGCTGAGCAGTCTAGAGACACAGGCCCTGGATTAAAGACAAGGGAGCTAATCGGGAGTCATCTGAGCAGGCACTGCTGAGCAGTCCAGAGACACAGGCCCTGGATTAAAGACTGCGGAGCTAATCGGGAGTCACCTGAGCAGGCACTGCTGAGCAGTCCAGAGACACAGGCACTGGATTAAAGACGACGGAGCTGATCAGGAATCACCTGAGCAGGCACTGCTGAGCAGTCCAGAGACACAGGAGGCTGAACACTGGATTAAAGACAAGGGAGCTAATCGGGAGTCACCTGAGCAGGCACTGCTGAGCAGTCCAGAGACACAGGAGGCTGAACACCAGATTAAAGACTGCGGAGCTAATTGGGAGTCACCT
>NW_003852448.1:4573364-4575499 GCF_000181295.1 Otolemur garnettii
GGGAGTCACCTGAGCAGGCACTGCTGAGCAGTCCAGAGACACAGGCCCTGGATTAAAGACAAGGGAGCTAATCGGGAGTCACCTGAGCAGGCACTGCTGAGCAGTCCAGAGACACAGGCCCTGGATTAAAGACAATGGAGCTAATCGGGAGTCACCTGAGCAGGCACTGCTGAGCAGTCCAGAGACACGGGAGGCTGAACACTGCAGGTTCCACATGAATTTTTAGCAAACTCTCCTATTTGTAGGTTTTTAATGTTTGAAAGTATTTTCATAAATGTGAGTGAATTTGCTTTGAACCCTGGTGTACAGAAAGGCTTTGATGACTCCAAATCCAGAAGCAATATAATAAAATATTAATAAATTTGACTACAAAGAAAATGTAAAACTTTTGCAAAGCAAAAAATATAATAAAAAATATAACAAACAAACTAGGGGAAAATATTTATAACACTTGTCATGGAAAACTGCTAATATCCTAATATGTAAAGAACTCTAAAAAGATTGAGATTACAAAAGACTAGAAAAAGGATAGACATGTAAGAAAAATACATATATAGACAATTTCAAAAAATACATACATATGGTCCCCAAATAGATATAAAAAGTAATCAAATATATATACAACTGGAGAAGCAGAAATTAAAACTGAGATATCATTTCTTACCTATAAGACTGGCCAAAAACAGAAAGAAAATTATGATGTATGGTGCTGGTGAGGATATAGGGAACTAGGCACTCTCATACTTTGCTTGCAGGGATGCAAACTGGTACAATCATTTAAGAGGAAAATTTGGCAATGGTAAGAAAATACACACTTAACTTTTAACTTAACAATGCCCCTTCTGGGACATCTTCTAGAACATTTACCTCCAACAACACACAACATACCTATGAAAAGCTTATATTCATTGCAGCTTTGTTTTTAAGTACAAAATATTGGCAATAATGTGTGATTGAACAAACTATGGTAATCCTTCCTTTTAAAGATTGAATGGTGTTAAGCAGAGAGTGAAAAGGTGGTTTCCTGAGGCTGGGGGTGGGAGGGATGGAGCAATGTTGATCCAGGGGCACAAAGTTTCCCTCAGATAAGAGGAACAGAGTCCTCAGACCTACTTCACAGTGTGGTGACTGGAGTTAATAATAATGTAATATGTATTTCAAAATTGCTAAGAGAATAGATTTTAAATGTTGTGCCACAGTTTAGAAAGGTATGTAAGGAAGAGGATACGTTAATGAACTTGATTTAATCATTTCATAATGTATACTTCTATTAAAACTTCATGCTATTCATCCCATAAATATATATGATTATTGTTTTTAAATTAAAAAGCCCAAACTATGGTATATCCATATGATGAGGTACAGTCCAGATATAAAAAAGGATGAAGATCTCCATAAACTGATACTGAGGGATTTCCATGAAGGAGGTGTAAACAAAAAAAATCCCCAAAGAATATGTGCAGTGCCATCTGTCAGAAAAGGAAGAGACAGGAGAACACATACATGTACCAAGCCATTTGTGCAAAAAGGAGGAGGCGGAGGAGAAATCAGAAACTGGGCAGGCGGAGAGAAGAAGAGTGGGGAGAAGGGGTGAGGGGGCAGGGTAGCCGGATGAGGAAGGAGGGGTGTTTCTCTGAGTGTCATTTTTTGTACAATATCAACCCTTGGGGTTTTATATACTCTTCATATACTCCTAACATAAAGCCCATTAAAGACAACCAGGATGTTGGGGAATGCAAAATGAGAGAGACACAGTAACAAAAGAATGAACACTATTACATACTATAAATGAAATGCAGAACCACACCAAAGGGGATCTGGAAGGAAATAATAGGCCGGAAGTGATTTTGGGAATGACATTTTGATGGGGTACTGTGAAGCTAAAGATAAAAACAGTTATAAGTAAATATCGTACTTCACTGAGGAAATGTGTTTCTCACAAGGGTTTGGATGATTACTTCTGAAATCACACATATACTAGGATTGCACAAATATGTGAATGCGTAAGTGTATGAGAGAGGATGAGAGCCAGGCTTTCCCTGCCAGAGAAGAAGGCTATAAGGAAAGGGGGGATGGTAAAATAGACTGGGACATGGACTCGTGACGGGGGGGTAAAAAAGACTGGGACATGGCCT
>NW_003852448.1:4576837-4579200 GCF_000181295.1 Otolemur garnettii
GGGGAGGGGGATGGTAAAATAGACTGGGACACGGCCTCGTGAGGGGGAGGGGGATGGTAAAATAGCGACTAGGACATGGCCTCATGAGGGGGAGGGTAAAATAGACTGGGACATGGCCTCATGGGTTTCAATAGAGGACACGTGTATATATACATGTACACACATGTCCTGTAGATCTAGGACGTGCATGTGTGTACTAGCTCTGCCCACTGAGAGGGCCCAGAAACAATGACACCCAGTTAGCATCCAGATCTTGGTCTCTAAACACCATCATCCAATACATGGAAACGGCTCCTAGGAAAAGTAACTGTATGCAGACTGGGGCAGGGAAAGACAGGACAATTCTGGAACTTGTGTGAGGCCAGACAGTAATGGGACACTTAAAAAAGAAAGGACAGGTGTTTGCTGAAAGAACCCGGAATCTAACCAAGAGGAGTTATTGACGACCAACACTGCAGCAACCTGACCAGCATAAAAACTGCTGGAAGCATTTGACTAACTCAGAGAACAAAATAAATATCCTTGAGTCCACACTAATATAAACAAATGACTGAATACACAAATGTGGGAATAAATATAAAAAATAATTATAATGAGTTACTTATAATTATCTTTATCTTTAGTTTCACAGCTTTAGAGTCAGCTTCCTAACAACAGAATTCCAGCTGACCAATGTGGAAAGAGGGAAGGAAGTCGAGTTGCCTTTGGCCTGAGACCACGGGGATGAATGTTACAGACGAGGTCACTGAGGCATGAGGACACCAGTGAGTGGACGGGGGAAGACACACAGGATTCGAAAAGCCTCCAAGTATCCTGCCTAAGACACTGAGCAGCCATGAGGGAAGGCTGGTGATTCATGATGGTGACACCAGCACACAGCAAGTTAACCGAGTGATCAAGGTCAACATCTCTGGAATAAGACACATCGACCTGAACAGCCCTTCTGATTCGAGGTCAGAACATCACCAATGTGGTATTTGTTACTGAAAATGCACAACCGCACCCCAATCATGAGAAAACATGATTGGAAAACCCAAATGAGGGACACTGTACAAAAATAACTGACCATTTTTCTTCAAAAGTGTAAGGTCATGAAACACGAGAAAAAATTAAAGAAACCTGCAGACTAGAGGCTGTGACCTCGTGACCTCTGGGACAGAGAAAGGACATTGGAAAGAACTGTTAGAATTCAGGAAAGGTCTGCAGGTGAGTTAACACTCGTGACGGTCACTTCCTGTTCTCCATCACTATACTGAGATTATAAAGAATCCTAACATTGGGAGAAGTGGCACTGTTCTTTAGAGGAAAGATGATTTTCCGGACTGTTTTACAACTTTTAAGTCTAAAATTGTTCAAAACAAAATGTTAAAAAAAAGTATATAATTTATATCTTATGGGTTATAAAAGTCATCACAGACAGGAATGAAAAGATAGATATAATAATTTCCTCCCCACATACAGCAATCTTGATTTTAGGAACTGTGAAAAATATTACTTCTGTATGTACCACAGTGCAGTACTCAGTGTGGGCATTTAAATAAATAAACTCATGGGTAGACGTGTATGGATTGCAGAGGTGGCACTTAGCTAAAATCCTTTGCAAATTTAGAGACAAACTTAACAAGTTCACTGGGCCTGGATTTACTGGGACTTTTCTAAGCACAGAGGACAGATCAGAAAGAAATATTTAAACTCAATAGCCTTACTTAATATTGAAATCCACATTGTCAGATGGTGATTTCTAACGAGTATCTAAGATAGTCAGAAACACAGGGATCAACCTCTTTTTAGTCTAACATGTGTAAATTCCCATAACTGCCAACTGGAAGGGTATCTCCAAGCGGATCAGGCACCTCACGGGACTGGGTGAGCATGCGGGGCAGTCGCGCAGGGTGGTGCAGGGATTCCAATGTCACGGCCTTTGCTCATCTGTGCACAGCAGAACATTGAGTCTTTCCTAAAGCTGAAATGCATTCCCCCGACTCCTGCCACCACTGACACAATGTGTGGCAGCAATGGAAAAAGCCACAGCCTAGAAATCAAAAGGTTGGGGTTCTGGTTCTGAGTTTAAGACATACAGATCAGGTGACCTGTGCTCCTCTCTGAGCCTTAGTTTCTTCTCCAGGAGATGAGAATGACCTTTCTCCTGCAGATGGCCTACGCACCAAGAGAAACAGCAATAATCAACTCTGGGAACTCCAGCATCCTCAACAGAGGCGGAGGCAATCATTCTTTTTTTCTAGGAATCTCTCCACCTCAATCTATGTCCCTAAGTTAAACAAATGACTCCAGGGTGCCAGAGGGAGTCTCTGCCAGAGTCTCAGCAAATCCTTCTTTTTTTTTTTTTTTTTTTTTTTTTTTGA
>NW_003852448.1:4579456-4646613 GCF_000181295.1 Otolemur garnettii
GGCGCCGAGCCAGCAAATCCTTCTTAAAGAAAACCCCAGGGTGTCCAGGGGAGGGAGCTGTGGAGGGACAAAGAATTCTTTTTTTTTTTTTTTAGACAGAGCCTCAAGCTGTCCCCCTGGGTCCCTGGGTAGAGTGCCATGGCATTATAGCTCACAGCAACCTCCAACTCCTGGGCTCAAGCAAGTCTCCTGCCTCCGCCTCCCAAGTAGCTGGGACCACAGGCGCCCACCACAACGCCCGGCCATTTTTTTGGTTGTAGCCGTCATTGTTGTTTTGGTGGGCCCAGGCTGGGGATTTGAACCTGCCACCTTAGGTGTACATGGCTGGCGCCTTAGCCGGTTGAGCTATAGGTGCCAAGCCGGGACGAAGAATTCTAAGAAGCTATACAGTGAATCCCGAATTCTGCCAAAAGCTAGCATAGGGCTTGGGGCCATAGAGAAACTTAATCCAAGTTGGTTTCCGTGAGTATAAAATGGGAATGATAATGCTTGCTTCCAGGGCTGGGGTCCAGGCTATATGTAAACATAGGGAGCAGAGAGCTTACCTAGCAGATACGCAGTAACTGCTGGTTCTCTCACTATAAATTGAGAAGTATTTAACCCCACTGTGTAATCCGCACAGCTTGTATGTGGGGATGCACAGATGTGAACATGCCCTTAACCTTTCATCAGTTAGTAGGACCAACTGCTTGAACACGGATAAAATGTAGTATCACAACCACAATCTATATGTAAATTTTTAAGTCCCACAATATGTCAGATGTAAGGCAAGTTTACTCTCTGGGACTCAGTGCAGAACAAAAGGCCTAACTCCCCACTTCAGGTGGAAGGCGGGGCTCAGGGTCTCAGCTGTCAGTCATACTCTCCACGTCTGTGGAGAAATAAATCTCTGAAATAAATCTCTATTTTAACACTAGAATTTGATGGCATCAGATTCTTTTGTGCTCAAGTTAAAAGAGGATTTTCAGGTGAACCCTGCTGACTTCCCTCCACCACGGGGCTTTCCTTCCTCAGCGAGCCACTTCATGGCCACCCTGCTGGTGCTGGGCAGCCTCCCACTGACCAGCCTCCCCACACAGTCCTTCTCTGCCCCAGCCCAGCAATGTCCACACTGGTCTTCCATGGAACCTGCCTTCTTGACATCAACACCTTGACCACTAAGAACAGCCAGAAAACAGCACCAAGCCATGAGTCTTGTAATGTCTCCAGCTGGCCACTAACCAACCCATTGTTACAATTATCTCCCCATCACGTTCCTCAGATACTGCCTCCATCCATCCTGCTCTGCTCACGCCCTCTGGTACCTACTGTCCCTGGCTCCATGGATGAGCAGGTGCGGGGCAAACACAGGGCACCATCTTCCTCACGAGAATTTGCTGTTCATCCATTCACAGTAGAATCACTGCATTTCCATTCAAGCAGGATGTGCTCAGAGCTCCACTCTGGGTTGCACATGTGGGACTGTCAGTCTGCACGGCCTGCACCCGCCACTGAGCCCTCTGCTCCACTTCCACCTCCAGGGGCCTGGCACTGACCGGCCCAGCCTTCGCTTCTGGGCAGACATGCATGCCCAGCTCTCTGCATCACTGTGGGAGATGAGCTCCCTGTCCCACTGCCCTCTACCTTCATCTCTGGGGACCAGGTGCCCCTCCTCGTCCCTGCCAGTGCCTGGTCTCTACCTCCCTTTCTGTTCCAGCCTGGAACCATCAAATCATTTCTTTTCTGCTTACCTTGTTGGCAAAGTTTTATTGTTTTTTGATTAATAAGCCATGCTCTGAGGGGAACAGGAACCTCTCGGCTCCAGCCTCAGCAACCATAAGGGGAAAATCCTGTTGTTTTAAGCCACCTTGTGGCGATGTCACTGTGGCCCTAGAGTGCTAATTATCCCCCCATTTTCTGATAAGATGAAGCCACCACTGTGCTCCCAGGGACACGTGGCTGGTTAGCTCTTGTCTGACAATGTAGTCAAAGGGAAAAAAATCTCCAACTGATGTTAAGGGTGAAGTGGAAAGACCTTCAGAGCGGGGCAGAGGCACCCATGCCCCGGGGCCTCGTCCCCCACTGTCTGCTGCGTGTGCATCTCGGGTGCCTTCCTGCAGAACTCCTCCATCCCGGGGCTGGGCCCCACCTTGCCAGGTACAGGCCGAGACCTACCTGGCTCATGTGGTGTTGTGATTCCCCACCATGTCCTGATTAATCCAAAGTTCTTGGTTGGGGTGGTGTGGTGCGGGGTGGGGGCAGAGAAAGAGAGTGTGTGAAGATATCTATTGATTTATTCTGAGGCTGGTTGCTGGCCTTTCCTCATTTCTTTCTTTCTTTTTATTTATTCATTTATTTTAAAGGATCCGTGGCAGGCTCAGTGATGATTCATCTCCAGGGTGGAGATGGATTAGTAAAAAAAATGATGAAGGAGGAATAAAATGATCTGGACTGGCTATATCTCAAAATAATCATGCAATCCATTCTGATTTTGCTTATTTGAGCAATAAACAAAACAGGGTATAAATCATGTTGAATTCTGAAGAGTAAATTAGTGAAGCAAAGTTTACTCATTTATCTCCCTGAGCTATTTTGAGGGATTGAAAAGCTTCCCAATAACAGCATTTGGAAGAGAAAAATAAAAGCTTGAAATTGCTTTTCTGGCTCCTAAACTTTTGGGGCTAAAGATCTCAAAAAATAGCATCCTCAATATCAAATAATACATGTTTTCTCATCTTCCTCTGCACTTAGCCTGGTGGGGAATATGCAACTGTTGGATACATTCCCAGTCCTGAAGGAGGACCTGCCACAGGGTCAGCACTCAACAAATATTGAGTAATGAATTAATGGATGGATGGATGGATGGAGAAATGGATCTATTTAAGCTCCCACTGCAGAACAGCTAGGCTCACGTGGCACTAAGAGGTCTCCATCACCATTTTCTGTGCATATCCTCAATCATAGAGCTACATTTTTGAGAGCAGGAACCCTCCTAGGTATACGTCCCAAGAGGCCAACATTTAAGTGCATGCCCCGTACGCTCTGTGGCATATCTGGGTGCCTTCCCTCAGGGAAGGTGTGGATATAGGTGGCTTCAGGCAGAGACGCTCTGCTCGCTACATGAGTAATGGGGTGGGTTGCTCTGAAATATTAGTGACTCATCCCCCTGCAATTCATAAGAACCCTTTAACATATATGATCACAAATGTAAGTTGTGCCTCAGTATCCAGGAGGGGTGGTTCTGGGCCCCATCTCAGATATCAAAGTGCACAGATGCTCACGTCCCTTCTAGAAAATGTGCAGTATTCACATGTAACCAGCACACACCCTTCTGTATGCTTTAAATCATCTCTAAATTACTTATAATGCTTAAGACAATGTAATACCAATGCTAATCGCTGTTACGCTGTCTTGTTTAGGGAATAATGACAATCTAAAAAGCCTGTACATGTTCAGAACAGACGCAACTATCCATTTTTTATTTCTAAGCATTTTCGATCTGAGTTTGGTTGAGTCCAAAGACACAGACTCTGTGGATATGAAGGACCAAGCACACCAAAGCTGCAGAAATGGAAGTCTTTTGTTTGTTTGTTTGTTTTAAATAAAAGGGGCCTGTGCCTTGTCACTGTACACCCAGTACTCAGACCAGTGCTCGGGAGGAAGAAATAAGAGAGGAACAGGATGGGTCTGGAGCTAGCTGGATGCTAAGGCATGTTTGGGGGGTGACAAAATGCTGTAAGAGGAGTGCGAGGCCGGCCTGCCGCTCCGTGCACACGCCACACTCTGTTCACCTTCACACGGCTCCTTGCGGCAAAAACATCACCACAGGTCTGTGAGCACTTCCTGGGCTTCTCTGCTCCTGCCCATCAGTACAATCCCTACGTCCTGGTACCACAGGACGTAGGAAAGCTGCCCTGGGAGTCAGGGCAGGAGACAAGTCCGTGGCTTCTTTCTCCGTATGGCAGGAGCAGAATGGCCAGCCATGGAGACCAGGGGACACTGGTTTTGAAAGGCCCAGGAAAAGCCCTTTAAGAGAGAATGGTTGCGAATGTCACCCACCTGGAAAGCACTGGCTCCTCCCTTCCCACTCCCTTTCCGCCCTCCCCACTGCTCCTCCACCTCCTCAGCCAATTCACGGTGCCGGCTCTAACTCTGCAGGAGTTGGCTCTCATTTGGTGAATCCTCAACTTGAGATGTAGCTTCAGTGAACATAAGTGGTGTGGAAAATACACCAAGGACGAGACCTGGCCTGGCTGGGTGAGGAGCGCCTGCATCTCCACGAGTGCCCTCGACAGCGTGGGTCTGACAGCTTGGGTCCTCACAGCTCCACAGAAACAACAGCATTGCAGGGCGCCCGCAGGAGCTCTGTGCAGCCAGAGGACCTGACAACACACACGTGTTCTAGCAAGCTCTACACATGTGTGCAGGGAGGCAGTGCTCCTGGGCTCTGTCACCGTGGTCCTTGATGAACGCTCCCTTCTCACTGAGAGCTGCACCTATCTGAAGACATAATGAGGCCCTCCACAGAATTATTTCAAATCTATTTCATTGTCTATATTGATCCAAAGGAAAAAAAAACCTCCTCAAACCTGGTGATAACAAATTGGACTAGAGAAAACCACAGAGAAGGCAGTCAACACGCAACCTCCAACAGGGTAGGGAACAAAAGGTAACAAACGAGAAAGAAAGCGTAAAGATCGTGAACAAACGAGAAAGAAAGCGTAAAGATCGTGAACAAACGAGAAAGAAAGCGTAAAGATCGTGAACAAACAAGAAAGAAAGCATAAAGATCGTGAACCGCACAGAAGAAAATCGTCCTTAGAGAAAAACAGTTAGAAGCTACAGCTGAGTTTCAGAGTCCACGCCCCTCCAGGCCGCTGGTGCGGGGTAAGACCTTGGACTGGTGTGTCTGGGCCTGTGGGGAGCTGCTGCTTTTTAATGGTCGGATCTCACTGCTTATGCTCAGTGGCTCCCTGCTCATCCCATCTCCTCTTCTGCCAGTTACAGACATTCCCCTCCACCTTTTGTGTCATTTCCTTAGATTTCTAAGGCATGAGGGACCTTGCCTACCAATCTTCTCTAGGCAAGGGGATTTTTAGGAAAGGGCCTGAAACAATCTTGCTATTCAGATGCTAATTTGCATGAGAGTGCCCTCAGGAAAGGGTTCCAGTTCTAGGAGAAAACTTTCAAACCTCCCCAAGCTGCAGACCTGGCAAGATCACAGCTGGAGGAAGCTAAAAGGCTAGGCTGGCCAGGGCTTCCTGTGTGGCCTTCAGCTTCCTCATCTCATCCATCCTTTGCCTGCAGGCTGCCCACCTGTAAACCAGAAAGGCAGAAAGCAGAGCCGTGCTGGATGAGGAATGCTGCTGAAGCAATTTGGGGAGAAGGCTCAGTCTTCGGGGACAGACTATGTTAAAGTCAGCAGCTACCCACAGCCATGCCAATCGGGGCAATACCTGACACAGTGAGGGCCTGCAGGACCTCAGTGATTTTCTTCCTGACTCGACTGGCCCAGCATGGCGTGAGAGCGGCGCTCATTATCACCGACATCCCACGCTGCTCTGGGTTTACTTTAGCCTTGGACGGGAGGTCTCTTCAAGCATGTGCAGAGGTAGGTATTGGGGAGCAAACTTTAACCAGGAAAAAGGGGAGCAGGTCTCTCATGTGCTAGAGCTGTGGGTTAAAATTTATATTTACGTGAAGCTGGGACACACTGCACAGCTCTGATAGGAGCACCAAGGGAATGACGTCACTCTCTACTGCGAGTGGTTTCTGAACCACACAGGACATTCCTTGAGCATCACAAAGGTCTCTGTGTCCTCCCCCGATAACCCACAGCATCCCTGCAGTGCTGGCACCTGGCAGACCTGAGTGTGCCTTGACACTGCCCCAGAGCTCCTCCTTCAAAAGGCCAGTGGAATTTACCTCTGGGCACTGATGCCCTGAGTCAGGGTTGGGATGTACAGAGATGCAAAAAAACTGACCTTCACATTAGTAAGTGGCAATGTGGGGCCTGCACTTTCTAGTTTATGAAAAGGTTAACTCTAAAGAGTGTAGTCCCTGCTGGTGTGGCCATCTTCATCTACCTGGCTGGACAAAGAGAAGACAGAAGCTACAGGCAAGGAGTGAATGAGAGCCCAGATTGGGAAGCATTAACAGCTCTGGGTGGCTGCTTTTCTCCCTGTGTGCTGTCGCCAGGCTGTGTGCGCATGGCAGCCTTGCCGTTGAGCGTCTGATATCCGGGCAACCTGGTGCTGCGGGTGGGGCTGAGCCCTGTGAAGCCAGGAAGCCTCCAGTAATAACCACTGTGTTGCCTCCACAGAATGCAGTGCTGTGGGGTTTCCAAGGCCCCTGCCATGGAACCCGGCCTTCTCCATGAAGAAATACCACTGCTTGTCCTCTTTGTACTGTGTACAGTGAGTGGCTGCAGGAATACTGTGTTTCCCCGAAAATAAGACACTGTCTTATATTTATTTTTTCTCAAGAAGACACACTAGGGCTTATTTTCAGGGGATGTCTTATTTTTATTAAGTATAATACAACAATCTACATTTATTCAAATACAGTTAAGTCATCTTCTTCCGGAACCTGACAGGGGGAGCTGACCTTGTTGGTGGGGCTGGCGCTAGTGACGCGTGAACTCCATTCCCCTAGCCGTTTGCAGGCGCACAATAGGATGCCTGTGACTGCGGTTACCACACACGCACCTGTACAAGTGCGAATGGCTCAGAGAAAGGAGCTGTCGCAGGTAAAAGGTATTCCAGTCTTCCTTACCACTCTGTGCCGAAATGCATGGTGTGGCTATGCAGATACGCTAGGTCTTATTATCGGGGTCAGGCTTATATTTAACAAATGCATAGAAATCCTGCTAGGGCTTATTTTTTGGGTAGGTCTTATTTTAGGGGAAACATGGTACTTAGTGGCCACCTATACAGACCACTGGTGGTGCTTTGCAAACCACCTCATGCCCCACGAGGCCTCACTTCCAAACGGTGATGTTCTCATGTTATACCAGAAGCAGGGTTATGGAAGTTTGAAAACCTAAAATGTCCCCTCAGCAAAAATTTCCTCGTGGCTTTTGTTAGCCCCAGGGGAACTAGGATGTCAGCAGACAGGCTGCCACACCACAGGCCATCACACTGTCCAGCTGCAGGTGGCTCCACACTCCTTCTGAAGCCTTGAAGCAAAAGTACACCCAGCTGGGGACCAAGTCACACAGTCTGGGCCTCTCCTTCCCCTCCCTTAGGTGGACGGCAAAACAGGATGATCCTTGCAAGGAAATCTGTCCCCTGAAATCTGGCCAAGAAGGGGGAATTCCTCAAGCAGCAGGGACTGGGTTTTCTAAAGAGAGACTGGCTCACTCACTGTCCAGAAGTGACGCCCTTTCCTGTTCAGGGACTGGGTTTTCTAAAGAGAGACTGGCTCACTCACTGTCCAGAAGTGACGCCCTTTCCTGTTCAAGGCTGCCTTTGAGGTTTCTAAACATAGACACCATGGGGAACTTTGCATCCAGCCCTCTGCTAGGGACAGTCTTGAGTACAGAGAGATGACATAAAACTGAAATGAAACAAACCAGTCAGCCAGTGACACACATGCCTTTCCCTGCCCCTGCCCAGTGCAGTGCCTGGCACACACCAGGATGGTGGCACCACACAGCACACACAGGGGAACCAGCCTGCCGGGCTTATCCTTCGACAAAGATCTGAAACAAGAGGACAGGTGCCCCAGGCAGTGCACAGACGTTCGCAGGTGCACATCTCCATTTGACATCCCTGCCTCTAATTTTGTGTGACTTGAAACAGACCCTGTGATTCCTCAACATGAGAAAGTGATCAACAGCCAAGATTAAAAAACAAAAACCAGAAAAACCCTTCCCGGTTAGACACACACCTGGGACATCGGGCATGTTTGTCGGCAGCCCTGAGCCTGTGTGCAAGAAACCAAGTTGCCTGGAGACCAGATCTCACTAGCTGGAGCCCAAGGGAAACGGGAGTTTGGGAGGCAAGGCGCAGGGCCCCTTTATGGGGTGGAGGTGCGAGCAAAGAGCAGGCTTATCTCACCTCCCGAGTGCATCCTGGGGGACACTGCACCGCTGTGTACACAGTCACTGAGTATCATTTGATGAGTCTCGGAGAACGTGGTCAATCTGAGCTCTACACTGTCACTCTAGAGTTTGTTGGGAGGACAAAGAAGTTAATGCTTCAAGAGAAGCTTCAGGGGTGTTTCCAGGACAACCCCAGGCATGCTCCTCAGTGGCAGCAGTAGGGAGGGAGAGGGCGAGACACCCGGCTCTGCACTAAACTCACCTAAGGAACTTTTAAACCTGTCCTGAGGTTTGTTCTAGTCCTTTCATTCTGGGTGGAGCCCAGATGTGCACATTCTTGCTGGTCCCTGTGGCTTATTTAACTCATATCCTCCTACTTTCAACAAACCCCCTGGAATCCTTCTGTGCCAAGAACAGAGACGTGAATGCACAGTTCAGCATAAACGAGGACCGGATAAAGTGATGAACTTGCCAGGAAAGTGTGTAGGGACAGTAAATGATTCTACAGAGTGGTGGAAATGGGCTCCCTTAGCAGGCGGCTAACTTCAGGCTTGCCACGTGGGGCTGCACCAGGGGAAGAGCACAGGACTTGTTGGGACAGCCTCTTATGACACTTGTACCGTGCAACGTCAAACTGTCATCCTGAGTGACGGCTGCTGCTGTTACACACAGGGCAAAGCCCCTCCCATCAAAATCCTTTCTCTGATGTCTGAGAATGGTGGAGGAATAAGTGCATATTGAAAACATTCTTAATCCCTTCAGAAAAACTGTATCGGCAAGATTAGGTAGCCGTTTAACATAAGAATCAATTACAGTGTTGAATGAGAAGAAACATTTGCTCTCCAAGTTCAAGGAGTTGAAGGAGGGTTTCAGAGGAAGAAATTTTAAAGTTGGTGCTTGAAGAATCAGAAGGCCTTGGGTAAAAGAGGGACAGTGAGCAGGGAATTTCTGCGGCATGTGGGCAGGGGCAATGGAACCAGCAAAGGTGTGGACACCCAGACACACATTCTGCTCTGAGATCAGGGACTGCACACACGGCTTGGTGTGGCCATTCCTAGGAGGCTGGATTAGCAAGTATAAGCATCACAGGTCCCCTCTTCCCTCACTCCCTGCAGGCCAAACATGCTCATACAGAGCCTGGGCATGGCTTTGGTCTACTTTTAAACTCAGAGCGCCAGGAAGCCCTGAGCAATTGATCAGCCTTAGGGTTGAGAGATAGGGGAACTGTGGGGAAGGATGACTAATTAGATCTGGCCCTAGTATGGAAGGGCTTGGTGTCCACCATGACCAGAGTCTGTAGTATTTTCTGTGCATCAAAGTCGGCCCTTAAATACATGACCTCATTACCATTCAGTGCTTCATGTAACTTTATGTAAACCCTGTGCATTAGGCATTTTATACATGGAGTCAGTGTCCGGCCCTGAGAAGCAGAGTCACTTCTGTATGACTACACAGGGAGGGAGTCAGTGTCTGAGAAGCAGAGTCACTTCTGTATGACTACACAGGGAGGGAGTCAGTGTCCGGCCCCGAGAAGCAGAGTAACTTCTGTATGACTACACGGGGAGGGAGTCAGTGTCTGAGAAGCAGAGTAACTTCTGTATGACTACACAGGGAGGGAGGCTAACTGAGATCCCCAGATTGCTGTGACTTGAAAGTCCATGTCTAGAGTCATGGCAGTGTTCACTGAGAGTCTGGATTTCAGCAGGAGGAAGGGAGAGAAGGAGGGAAGCCTGGAGGGAGGGAGGGCAGGGAGAAGGGAGCGGGGAGCAGCTAAGACCAGGTCCTGTAGGACTGTGTGAGCTGTCCATGGTTCTGAAGATCCATACAGGTCAAATGACAGCAGAATTCCCCTTCCTCAGGGCCATGGCAGACATATAAAATGGCATTCTAAGAGCAGCTGCATTCTGGCTCCACACTGGTGCTTCCCCGAGGTACACAAATGATCCTTGCCATGCGGCTCCCAGCAGCTGAGAAGGCAGCCTGTCTGCAGAACCAGCATGTCCCTGTGTGTGTGAGCGGCAGGAGGGGCCCCGAGACTCATGCGCGGACAGAAAGGATGTGAGAGGAATCTGCCGAGCCTCAGAGGCACCACCTCGCACTCAACTCACTACTCTGAATCTTCTCAATGCTCAAGTGGACACAGGCTGCCGACAATGTAATTGGAAGACAGGGAATACACATGCTGACGTCTGTCTGTCTTCATTTCCTAAGAGAACCCTGGAATCCCAGGCATTGTGTTTCTGCACTGACCGAGGCCTCCCAGGTCTTATGCCCACGTTATCCACACTCCCTACCCCAACCCGGCCTCCTAATTGAAACCAGGATTGTAGTCTCCCCTTTTCTTCAGTCTGTATTACACACAAGCATAGAACTAACTTGAGCCTGCCGCTTTCACGACATCTCTCTCTGCCCACACTGTTCTTACTGAAAAGACCACTCACCCTGGGGCAGGTTTAGGCTGTCTACACCTGGCACATCCTGACCCATCCCTACCCAGGGCCAATTGTAATCCCCAAAGACACAATCCTGTATGTTGTAAGCTCTAATTTTAAATTTCTGAAAGATCAAAACCCTTCACTGAAGTCTAAAATTCAGAAAGTCACAATCGCATAGGATTAACCCCCCGGTGTGGAAGTCCTGCAAGCCAGGTTCTGGGGAAAGATGAGTGTGTTTTTGTTGTATGTGGGGTAGCTGCCTCATGTTTGGTGAGGCTACTGTCTCACTATTATTCTCTTTATTTGGACATTAAGTGTGGTCCAAAGAGATGTCTGTGGGTGCCAAGTTGACAGGGGTGAATCTGGGAACTTAATTTTAGGTGTTAAGTTGAATAGATTAAAGAATACCTAAAAATCTGGTAAAGCACGGCTTTGCTGTGTCTGTGAGGTGTTTGCAGAGTGGAGCAGGGTGTGAGTCTGAGTGAATAAGGATGGTGAGATTAGACACCGCCTTTTACCCTGGTCCTTTCTGAATGTAGTTTGTCTGCTCGTAACTGCTGAACTCCTGTGACTGTCGTTAGCACATCTGAATGTTTATGCTTGAAAACATATACATCATTAGAGCTTATCTTATTGTATAAAGTGGAGTGTTCTGTCATTTTTTAATATGTTTCTCAAGTAAATTTCCTTTTAAAATGTCAATAAATGTTTTTTGAAAGAATTTCTTAAAATTATTTCCTCCAGAATTTTAATACATTTTTAGGATTTTGATCTTTCAGGATTTCAACATCCAGGGTTATGGTGTCTATGGACTGCATCTTTCAGCGTTATGAGCCAAACTCTTCCCACGTAGAGTCCTGTATGGACACCCAGCTCCAGCCTGGTCTGATAATCAACTACCTTCAGGGAGTGTCAGCTCACTGCAGAGGTCAAGCTTGTTCAATGCTTCACCCAGCCCAGACTATCTCCCTCCTATCTCCATCAATTAAAAAATAAACAAACCCCCAAAAGAAAAAAACAAAAATCTTACTCAACTCTGAGGCTCAGCTCAAGTAGAACATCCTTCTTGAGACTGATTACGAGTGACGCTTACAGATCGTCCTTCTCTGGGGCTCATTTGAGCCACTTCGGTATAAATGGTTAGACTAGTCTGTGTCTGTCCCTTTAAACAAGATTTTGAACTTCTTAAGAACAACCACGCTTTGTTGCCCACTAGCGTATCTCAGTAAATACTTGCTGATTTAGCGTCTTTTCTCTTTCCATTGCAAGTCTTAAAAGTGAATTGCAGTAAGTCAGAATGAGATGAGATAAAAAGGGATTTATTAAGTGTTGAGAACTGCAGACGGCGGAGGCCCTAGACACTACTTTTACGTGGGCAGCCTAGGGGCCTGCGTGTCACAGAACAAGTCTCTGCTTAGAGAGATTCTTACAGAGAATTGCATTATTGTAATTACTGTATTTTGTCATGTACAATGCATATTTTTTGGCCCAAATTTCTGAGGGAAAAATAAGGATGCAATTATACATGTGTAGTACTAATTTTGTATCTATGTAAGTGTAATTATTTGTTACATAAAATTCTTGTACTATAATATTCTAAGAAAATAAATGCTAAAAACAAGTACCTAAATATAAACAAATAAAATTTGAGTTAAAAAACTGAAAAGAAAATTCCTGAAAGTTTAAGCCAAAAATGTGTGTACTCATTATATAGGGGAGTACATTATACCTGGAGAAATGAGGTATATTATTCCTCTGCTTGAAAATAAAAGGCTCTGTGTTGGCTGGGAAGTAAAGTCTAATAATGTTTAATTACAAGATTACAAATATATATTAGGTACATGCTACAATATTAAGAACTGGGCCCTCGGAGCATAACCATTTGGAATTCTATGCCTTAAGCTCCTGGCTGGTAAATAAAGCCCTTCCTCTTATAAACATGGTGTTTGGGTGCTCTTTTTCTCCACTGGGCCTCGTCTTCCTGCAACATTTTTGGTTCCCTGACTGGGAAGCAAGATCACCCTTGGTGAGAACACACACCTGGTAGTTGCCACCAATCCTCTGGACACCCACATGGAGGCCCCTGATTGGTCTGGGTGATGTGAACCACTGAGTGCGCCAAAGAGGAATTTTAGCCTCCCCATGTAGACGCTTCTGCTGGGTGGAGAAAGGATCCTGTCGGTGGGTCTTCAAGGAGTCAAACACCAGGAGGAACTGGCATGCAGAATCATGTACCTACACAGGGAGCCATCTAAGGCAAGGTATAATCGAGCTGGGGGTCCCACTACAGTTTTAGTGGAAGAAGGAGCCAGATCAACTCCTTGGGCATTAGGTCACTGGCAGGTCTTTTGAGAGGTGTGTGAGAGTGTGTAGATGTGGTGTGACTGAGAGAGCTCTGAGGGTGGGGTTGGACTTCTCATCACAGGACCTAGGGGACTGTGGGTTTGCCTCCTATGGCTAAATGGCAGCATGAATGGGAAATTGAGGCTGCCCAGGTTAAGAAATGGGTTGGAACTGTGTGCATGTGAGTGCTTGGAGACTGACTGAGACGGGTAACAAGAGGTGGGGTTTTGCCCCCCGCCCCATTCACGGGGTGAAACGAATGTGTGAGTGTGCCCTTCTTCCCTGCTCCAACTTTGCCCCCTGGCTGTTCTGAGAGAAACTGAGGTTCCAGGTTTCCCCCTTTCTGTCTTTGTTGGCAGCCACGTGGCCATGTGGGCTGTGGGACTCGGGGCGGGGTGGGGGGGGGGAAGACATTAGAAAGGATGTTATTATAGTTTTGTGACTGGAATTTCTTCAGTGAGTCTTCAGTCTCAGGAATTTGAGAATTGAACTCACAGGCCACAGATCAGTGGTAAAATGGGATTCTGTTGGACTGAGGGGCACACAGAGGGAGTGGAGAGTGCCAGAGCTATTGGTAAAGTGGCTGTGCCTTGGAGAGTGTTATGATTTGGGCAGTCCGGTGAGCTCTGGATGGCCCTTGAAAATCTGGGGGACAGTGTAGATCTTGTGCTGGGAAGGGCTGTATCCATATCAGCAGCAGGTCTCCAAGGTGAACAGCCTCTGGAAGTGGGGAGGAGGCCCTGGTCGGAGGTTTCCTGCATGAGTCCTTTGTCTAGGGGCAAATAACTGGCCCTGAGAGATATTTTGGCCAGGACTTGGTAGATGGAAAATACCTTTACAAACTAAATGGGTGTTCTAGCAAATGAATGCATGCAGATCTTCACCTTGGGCAAGGTTATTAGGTCTTTGCAGTGGTTTTTGTCTGGAGAGAGGATTAGGGTGTGTGCTCCCAAGTCCGGGTGGAGCCATCCAAAACGTTTGGGGCTACTTTGTTCATGACCTTGTTGGGGCTCAGAGGGTTTATACCTGGAGATGGGAGTCTGATGTCTGAACTCACCTAAGACTGAAAAATGGGGGTTCCCTGTCTAGCCCTGAGTGGGAAAATCCTGTATCAATATTATATCTTATAAAATGTCTCTCATTTATAGAATGTAATAGTTTGTTCGTTTACATTGTTGGAGAAACTGAGTGTTTGTCAAAGGATAAGATTCTTGCCTTTTAAACCTTCTAAGTATCAATTTGGCTGAGTGAATGGGTGACTTCATAGTGAACTGGCATCCTGTTTTGTGGGAAATGGGTTTTTGAGAGTCAGAGAAATTAGAAAGGAAAATGGCATTGTGTAAGGAAAGAATCCTGTGTGATTTTTCCTGAAACAGAATGGTCATTTAAGAAAGTGAAAGGCAGGGCAAAAGCTAAAGAAAGTTTGGAATATTTGTAGATTGTCTGTGCAGGTTAAATGAAACTCATAAAAAGGAATTTCTGAAGGAATTTACATGTCTCCAATTGACTATGTATTTTATTTAAAATCTTTTGCTTTGTAATTTTGTTTAAACAAATGTTTTAAGTCTTTGATATCTGACAAACCTTCCAAAATCAAAACTCTAAATTTGGGGCTTGGCATCTGTAGCACAGTGGTTGCAGTGCTGGCTACATGCACCAACACTGGAGGTTCAAACTCAGCTCAGGCCCACTAAACAACAACAAAAAAAACAACTCTAAATTTGGTCTTCTTGAAATATTAAGACCTTTGAAAGTCATAGGAAAACAAATTAAGCTTACTCGATTTATTAAAAATGTATAGGAAACAGTCAAACATGAAATGGCGATTAATTTTTTATGGGTTATATATATATATAGATATAGATATAGATAGATAGATAGATATTCCAATATTATAAAGCATTGGTCTGTCCTCACCTATAAAGCATTGGTCTATCCTAATGTATATTGTTGGTAATTTTAATTCATCTCAAAAAAGAAAAGAATTTTTTTGTAACTGGCTGGGTCCAAAGTTTATCCTAAAAAGAAAAAGAAATATTAAGAGAGGCTGATGAATTCTAATTCAAATTCCTAATGTCTTTGGAAATTGAGTACCTTCAGACTAAAAGCAGACTTTTAGAACTTTCATTAGAAAGTTAACATGTCTATTAGTATTACTAACCTAACTTCAAACAGAACAGAAATCAGTTACGTGGAACCAGGCTAGTTTGTTACGGCTTTTTGTTTGAAACATTGTTGATTCTTTCTATGTTCTGTTTTCCAGAAGTCAAGAAAACCATTTTCTGTCTTTTGAGCTATTTGTAGCTTTGCAAGCAATGTATGCACTTATGAGCAGAATTTGAAACATGCATTTTTTTCTCTCTTCTTGATCTCCAGAATTTGAAAGCCATTTGTAAGTATTCTTAATTTCTGACAATATGGTTATTTGCATAAGTTCAATAAGAGTCTGTTTTGTTCTATAGGACATGATGAAGGCACTGGTTATATTACCAAGGCTTTGGCTGAAATAGCATTTCCAGAAGTGTCCAGATTGTGTTAAGGAATTAATGTTGACTTTATAAGGCCAATAAAAAAGCTCTTTGGAAAACTGGCCAGATACCTATCAGTAACATTTTCTGATCTGTGGTAAGTAACGAAGGTCACTTGCTGACGGGTCTGGGAATGGAAATGTGCTGGGGGACCTCAAGAGAAGAGGAATTTACCCAATGCATACAGGTATCTAGATGAAACTTGGGCTCTGAAAGGCTTTCAAGAAAGTCCAGCCAGATTCCTTATAACAGGTTTTAGCAAAGCAAATTTTAAAGGAAAGAAGAGCCTAGATGGCTATTAAATATTCTTACTGTACTTTATGCAAATACTCAGACCCAGTATACTGAAGGTACAGTTTATTTTGGCAACTAAGTTAGCTCTGCTATAATTTGTCTCTTTAGTAAAGAGAGAAATTGGAGAGAGAAAAATTATTCACAGAGAAAAGAGGCTATAGCCCACCTGTATTAAATCCCAGCCTGGTCTATACTGTCAACTTGTAAAATGAGACATAACTGTTTTACTAAACTGATCTGTTAAATAGGACTAAGAGACTGGCCAAAGAGTATACAATTACACACAGTAGTCATATTTGCTCTGAAGCCTTAAGACTCAACAAAGGTCGCCTGTTCACTACACTGGAAAAATTTGTGCAGTATTAAATGTTATCTGCTGTGTCTATATAGATACCTCAAGAAAAATTAGGACCTGAATGAGAATTTCCCAGTAAATGGTGTAACTGTAACACTGCATCCTACTGTGCCTAATCCACAAACTCTGCTGAGTCTGCTGCCAGCAGAAGCCAAGTGGCTCATTTGTCTGGACTTAAAAGACGTCTTTTTCAGTATAAGGCTGGCTCTGGGAAGCCAGAGGCTGTTTGCTTTCCAGTGGGAGAGGCCAGGCACAGAAACTGCGATCCAGTACACACACAATTCAACACACACACAATTTTTAGAGAAGCACTGGCTCGTGACCTCCAGAAATCCCCGGCTGAGGAATTAGGGTGTGTGCTGCTCCAATATGTTGATGACCTCCTCTTATGGCACCCTACCCAGGAGGGCTGCAACCAAGGCATGGAATGTCTTTTATGACTTCTAGAGGTATGTGGCTATAAAGTGTCCAAAGGAAAGACCCAGATCTGCCAGCGGCAAGTATGTTATCTAGGATTTACTATCCAGCAGGGGGAGAGGAATCTAGGGATAGAATGGAGGCAGGTCATTAATCACCTACCCACCCTCACTAGCCGAAAGCAGGTTCAGGAATCCGTAGGCATGATCAGCTTTTGTCATCTTTGGATCCCCAACTTTGCCATTTTGGCCAAACCCTTGTATGAGACAACTAAAGGAGAGAAAAGAGAGTCTTTAGAATGGGGAAGAGAACAAGAACATGCCTTCTCCCAGAAAAATGCACCTGCACTGGGCTACTGGACTTGGCCAAGCCCTTCACTCTGTATATCTCAGAGAGAGGAAAGATGTCTATAGGTGTGTTAACCCAGCAGGTTAGGTCCTGGCCAAGGCCTGTAGCTTACCTCTCTAAACAGTTGGATGGAGTGGCAAAAGGATGGCTACCCTGCTTGCAGGCTCTAGCTGCTACTGCTGTCCTTAAGCAAGAAGCTGATAAGCTGACTCTAGGGCAGGATCTCAGAGTAAAAGTACCCCACTCTGTGGTCATTTTAATGAACAAAAAGATACATTTCTGGCTCTCTAATGCAAGAACACCCTGAACCCAGCCATGCTCCTTCCAGTCAGTGGAACAGAAACTGAGCATGATTGTACAGCAGTTATAGATAATGTGTATTCTAGTAGGCCTGAGTTGCATGACTAGCCTTGGATTAATGTAGACTGGGACTTGTATGTAGACTGAAGCAGTTACACAAGGGCACAAGGTGAGCAGCAGTCTGGGTATGCAGTGGTGACCTCAACAGAGACTGTAGAGGCTAAGCCCCTACCCCAGGGAACATCAACTCAGAAGACTGAGTTAATCACCTTGACTCGAGCCTTAGAACTAGGTCAAGGGAAAAGTGAATATCTACATAGGGTCCAAGTATGTTTTTCTGACTCTCCAAGTGCACAGGAAATTGTACAAAGAAAAGGGACTATTAAATTCTGGGGGGACAGACATTAAGGATCAGCAGGAGATACTTCAGTTGCTAGAGGCAGTATGAAAACCCCCGAAGGTGGCAGTGATGCACTGTCATGGACATCAAGGAGATGCTTCCACCATCACATAAGGGAACACTAGGGTTGGTACTGAGGCAAAAAGGGCTGCATCCAAACCACACCAGGTGTTGCAAGTGGCTCCTTTCATCCCGTGGGTTCTGGAGCTCTCACCTATCTACTCCCAGGAAGAGAAGGAATAGTTGGCAGTGGAGAGGAGCCAGGAAATGGAGGGAGGATGGATAAAGATGCCAGATGAACAAGTAGCAGTCCCCCAGCTTCTAGGAGCCACTGTGGTGACAGGAGTCTTTAGTGAAGTTGCTGGGCCGGTATCTCTACATCTCCTACCTGGCAGCCCTGGCCAAAACTGTCAGTCAATGGTGTGTCACATGCAACCAGTTCAATGCACACCAAGGACCAATGGTACCTCCAGGAATCCCGTTATATGGAGCAATGCCCTTCAAGGACTTCCAGGGAGACTTTCCTGAAATGCCCAGGTGTAGAGGACACAAGTACTTGCTGGTGATGGTCTACACATACTTGGAATAGGCAAAAGCCTTCCCCATCAGGATAAAAAGGACTCCGGAAGTAGTAAAACTGTTGCCCAGAGAAACTGTCCCATGGTTTAGGTTGCCACTCTGGTTTAAATTTGACAACGGGCTAGCCTTCATAACAGAAATAGTGCAAATAAGAAGCTAAAGTTTTAAATATTACCTGAAAATTATATGTAACTTATAGGCTGCAAAGCTTGAACAGAATAAAGTGCACGAACAGGGCCATAAGAACAGGAGTTGGTAAACTCTTCTAGGAAGCAAAGCTTAATTGGATACGGGCCTTGCCACTGGTGTTGTTCAAAGAGGCCTCTGTCAATTCTCTGCAATTTAGCAGGGACTCCTAAAAGAACTGGGAAAGACTGAACTGAATAGACAAAAACCCTAAAATCTCCACTGGAATAATTAACCATGGTCTATTTAGTCTTTTGTGTGTACATCCCTTCTCTCTGGGGGATCAAGGGGACCAAGTCTAGGTCCAGAATCAGAACCTGGTCCCCCTCAAACCCAGGTAGAAAGAACTTCACACCATCATCCTGCCCACACCCATGGCAGCGAAGGTGGAAGGAATCTTCACCTGGAGTCATCACAGCTGGCTGAATAGGGCTTCACTGCCCCTTGGAAAATAAAGGTAACTGTTAAGATAGTCAACATGCCCAGCTCCAGCCACACACTGGGAGCTGGCTGGTCAACACACGGCTGAAGCCTGAGTAAACTCCTCAAGGGACTTGTCTTAATTGGACTTTGGACTTTGGGGAAAGTGGAGAAAAATGTCACACAGGGAAAAGTAAAAATTCGTATGTGTATTAGCCCACCACCTCAGTACTATTAAGACCTGAATAGAAAACCCAAGAAAAGTCACAGTCCCTAAAATCTCAGTGCTGAAAAGTAATTAATATTGACACCTGCAGAAGCAAGCTGATATTGAGACCCCAGATTAAAATATGTTCGAGTCTGAAAAGAGGGGAATGAGAGCAGATACCTGAGAAGGGTGATGTCTAGAACAGGCCTTCTCAAGGAGACCACAAGAATGCACCTGCAGGGTCCTCTCCATGGTGACTCAGCTCTTGGAAATTTGTAAACCTAACTTCCTGGAACTCCAAGTTCTGTGAAATCCTGTAGGTCTGCAAGGGCTGGAATAGCATCTCTCACTTGATTCGAACTGGCCAATGGGAAGGGTACCTGTGGGTTGGAACTTTTTGACTGTTGATAAAAAGGGAAATACCAAGCCAGTTGGGGAGTGTGGCTGCTTGGAATTCTTCTATGCGTAAGCTCCCAGCTGGTGATTAAAGCCCTTCCTCTTACAACAACAACAACAACAACAAACAACTGGGCCCTCAGCCCAGGAGAAGCAAAACTCTCTGGTGCATGCTTTGTATCTGGCCTTTCATTTAACTCTTTGAATCAGCCTATAGGGTAGGCACTGTTACCATCTTTTAAAAAAATGGAAACAAAGGCTCGGCGCCTGTGGCTCAACCGGCTAAGGCGCCAGCCACGTACACCTAAGGTGGCGGGTTTGAATCCCCAGCCCGGACCCGCCAAACAACAATGACGGCTGCAACCAAAAAAAAAAAAAAATAGCCTGGCGTTGTGGCGGGCGCCTGTGGTCCCAGCTATTTGGGAGGCGGAGGCAGGAGACTCGCTTGAGCCCAGGAGTTGGAGGTTGCTGTGAGCTGTAATGCCATGGCACTCTACCCAGGGGGACAGCTTGAGGCTCTGTCTCAAAAAAAAAAAAAAAAAAAAAAATGGAAACAAAGACCTGTGGAAGTCACACAAGGTCACACAGCCAAAGGTCCAGATGCGGCCCAAGTCCAGGTTCGCGATGCGGCTCAGAGCTGAAGTCCTCAGCCCTGTGCCATGCTGCAAGGCCAGGCACTGGGCACACTGCACACATGTTCTCGGCCTAGAAATCTATTTTCTAAATGAAAGAACACACTCCTGCATCCTGGTCTATAAAAGTGGAAGGTAATTCCAGGGAGAAGAAAGCTGAGTCTAAGTTTGTTATTTTCACAGATATAGACTGTGGCTTAAAAAAAATCAACTACAATTCCATAGGAATACAATTTTTGTGCAATTTTGTTTGATGGTTTACAAATTTTCAATTGGTGCACAAAGTCAGGGCAGCAATATCCAAAGAAGATGGGCTGGAAAAGAATGCCTTTAAATACTTATCAGCTTCTATTCTATTATTGCTCTGAGTTCACCAGATCTCAAAATGTCAGTGCTATGGGATATGACCAATTTTTCTTAAATTGGTTTCTGATATATAAGGAAGCTCCTGTAACTTTCAGACTAATCCTGAAGGATATGATACTACATATTAGAAATAAATGTAATATTTAAATATGAAATAATACATGATTTAAGTAATATACATATTTAAATGATAGTATACGTGTTTTTGCATGTGCATGTGCACACACACACATACACGTACAGGCAAAACGAGTTCAAGAAAAAAGTAATGCCAGGAAAATGTCAAGAAGCATCCAAGTCTATAAAAAAAAAGCCTGTATGAAAAAATACATAACAGATTTTTCAAAGAGAAATTAATCTGGCTACAATCTCTATTGTGGAAGATACCTTCATTTTATTAAAATTCTGATATAAAAAAACCTTTAATGAAACACATTATGTTAGAAACTATGAGTTTAAATTCTGTTTAATTGAATACATTTGTGTAAAAGACATATGTCCTTTAAAATTACCATTTTTGAAATTGGCGTATGGAAGTCACACCTACCCCGGGTGCTAGATCTTTAGGTATGTACGTTCAGCTCTCTTGGGATCTTCCTGCTAACTTGAGCCATTCACACGGGGAATTGTACAGAAGTCAAAAACTATGGGAAGCGGGAAGCTGACAGCAGGGATCCGGGAGATGCAAGAAGACCAGGTGGGGAAGGAACCCCCTCCCCAAATTCTCTCCTGCTGTTTTGCAAAGGAAGGACACCATAAATCAGAGGGCACTGAAAACTGATGCGACCCTGCTCTGTAACCAGCTGGAAAGGCTGAAGCTGAGGAAAAAACACTCACATTATAAAGAACCAATAATCCTGTCCCAAAGATGCTGAATGGGTGGCCTCGGCCTTGAATTTAGGGGAAGGAATGATAAATTAGTGAAGAAGTACAGACCCGGGTCACAGAATTATCAAGCAAAGTTCTTCATTTGTTTGCATATTAATAATGTGAATTTAAGTATTTCAATTGCAACTTAATTTTATTATTAAAAGACAATCATGCTTTCCTGTCCATCCAAAACCCACCAACAGCTGAAGACGTAGCACTGTGGGCTGTGTCAATCTCCCTCCACCTGGTGGCGCACTCGCACTGGGGACTGCCTGGGTTGCTAGGCTCCTGCTGAAGGTGGGTTTGCAACAGCTCCTGGCCTGAAGGCTCCACTCCAGAAACTCATCATCTCATCAATTACTATGAATAACATTTGAAAATAATTCATTGATTAATTTTCCCATAAATGATCTTAGACCAAGAAGAAGAGTCGGGCGGGTGGGCAGTGCCACTTCCAGGGATGCTGTGCCAATTTCTGTGGCGACAGGGTAGGACACTGAATGCTTCACCTGCCACGGGTTGCTTTCCACTACATGTAACAAGTCATTTACCATATGTCTTGCAATTCTATAAGAATCCTTAAAAAATTAAACTAGCACTTCATGAAAAATCTCATCTTTATAGCAATAGTGTTCATTTTCTGCCTCGTGAAATTTCATCTTAATTTGAATTAATCCAGAGGGACTGTTTTCGTAGAGTGGAGTTTGGAGTCAGCCTGGCTCTCATGGGCTGCCAGCTCTCCCATACACCAGCTATGAGATGCTGGGAGGTGACAGCCTCCCAGAGCTGTCACTTAAAATGGGGATAAGAATGGTTTTCTTGCAAGGCTGTTGAGCAGGGATAAAGGTGTATGAAAGCCACTCAATGAACAATAGCAATCATCACTACTACCATCACTTTAAATCTACTGAACGCAGTAGATGGTCCGTGTGGTCCGTGAGGGGTTAGCATAAGGCTGCAGGTATCCAAGTGTGGAAACGGAGCCTCAACACAGACCATTTTGTCTTAGGTTTTAGAAACTCCTTTGCCAAGTTCTTAAAAATCTGTGTCTCCTAAATTCTGACTGATGCAGTGAAATCATAACACAATCTGTTGGACATAAACTGCTTTTAGCATTTGGAGTTTTAGAATGTATATATGATAGAATAAAATACCCATCACCTACTACAAATTGCACTGTTCCCAGAAGGGGTAGATAAATCTTAAGGCATAATGATGTTCTTGCCTGTCATGACCTTTGAAGATACTTATCTGCTGGAAAAAGGGTAGAATGATTCCTCTTTGCAGGAGAACATTCAGGGTTCCATTTCACTTAATGGAAAGTTACCATGGATACTTGCTTTTTGCTACGGTAGGCCACCTTCACTTTCTTCGGGCCTGATTTTTCTAATAACCTAACACAAACGATCAGCCACAGTGTGTGCATATCTTACAAGTGCCTTGCCTTTGTCTGAGGCTGCACTAAAAGATTCTCCCCATGTGTGTTTTCCCGAGGACACACCCACACCCTACCTGAGCTTAGCAGAACTCAGCACAGCTATAAACATTTGTGGGGTGATCGATGCTTTCTTACATAACAATGCTTTCCAGGAACTCTTGGTGTTTGTTTAAATTTGCTTGGGAAAATTAAGACGCCTCAATTTAAATATTCCCCAGCTCCCACAGGACAGTGTCAGCAGCTCAAGTTAAGTTCTATATGAAGATTTCCGGAGCACCTGACCTTCTCCATGTGGGGTGACAGAGCCAGGAGTTAGGCATCCACGGTGAAGGACTGGGTTGGCGGGGATAAGAAAGAGGACGGGACAAAGAGCAAAAGTAAACACAACAAAAATCCTTCTCTGTTGGACTCTCCTGGTTCTGCCACTGATTTTTGTGGCTTCACCACTTTAACCAGTGTCTTGACCACCCTGGGATTCCAGAGGTGAAGCTACTGGTGATTTACTCGGATGTCGTGTGGGGGCATGTCTATTCAACCCTGAAAACTAAAATCACACCTTCCCTCATGTCTTGCCTTCCCACACCAGCTTCTGCGTCCCAGATCATGCATTTCCAAGATACCAGACGAACTTAGCTGCAAAATCTGAGGTTGTGAAATAGCAAGAAATGCTGGGTGGCCCAGTGGAATGTCGGTGCTGAGACCTTGCTCCTGTGGACACAGCAATGCTAAGAACAGACCATAAAACACAAACATACCTGCCACCAATGTTCCCCTCCAGGCTGCGAGAGGAATGCAGCTCTGGCGCCCCTCACCAAGCTGGAGCCACCCACCGGCCCCTTCCCAGTGCATAACTGGACTTGTGATCACAGCAGCTCACTCCACCCCACAGATGTGTTCTGGATTTTTGATAACAGTGGCAGAGGACAAAAGCTTCCATTAATGTGGCTATGACCAGGAGCCCTCTGGGGCACTCAGGGGGAAGTTCTTGCTTTGAAGAACCTCCAGGGCGAACCCCAGGAGCCAGGGAAGAAGGAAGGCAGAGTAGTTCTGGGGAGGGGGCTTCACACACCTGCAAGGAAATGGACTCAAGAGACCCCCCCCCAGACCCTCAGAGGGGGTGCCCATGGAGTCACAGAGGTCCCGGCACGGTCAGGACCCCAGCTGTCACCGCCATGATGCCCTGTTCCCTGCCCTAAGGACCGAGTAAGTCACTGTTCCTCCTGTCACTGCGTCCCACAGATTTCTAATTAAAAAATAAATGAAAGAACAATCTTACCCGTGAGGAATTTTGCTCAGGACATAATATCCAGTATAGGAATGTTGATATATCTGAAACAGACCAAGAGGGAAAAAAAAGCATTGAGACAAAGGCTATGACTCGGATATTTTTCAATCACTAACAAACACCAGTGGCCTAAAGCAGCTAATCCACAGACCTGGGGGCAAAGGCTTTTATTTACTTAGGGAGTCAATTTGCACATCCTGTTTGTTTTATTTTCAGCATTTGCAGTGGTTTGTAGGGCAGCCAGAGGCTTGAAGTCATCTCCATGGCTACCTGGTTTTAATTAAATTAGGGGCACAGGTTTCCAGCTTAACTAAATATAGCACAGGACTAATGAGGACGCCTGGGTCACTGGGGACCCTGCGGGCCAGTGAGCCCCATGTGATGCTGGGTTCTGTGCATCACGGCAAGGGGCCACAAGAAATTCCACTGTGCATCTTCAGTGAGCCAGAATTCTGAAGCAAATTTGGGCTTAATTGGACAAAGCCTTGGTCCTCTGACAATGTCATGTGCTTCTCTCAATTTCTGAGAGGGGAACTGACAAGAAGTCGCTGCCAGAGGACAGTGGGACACAACACAGCTTTCAACAGGGCAGCAAGGGAAAAACTAAAACGCTGTTTCCAAACTCCTATAATCCCTGAATCATGGCTGTCCCTCTTATACTCTCAAGCTGCAGGATTACACCCCAATCCCTGAATGAAATGGATAGACTTTGAGGGATACCCCACAGCAGAAGAAGGTGACAGCTCAAGAAATATTGGTGTTACTTACTGCCAGCTTTCTGGGTGGAAATCCCCACCCCCACCCCATGGAACGGGATGGGTGATTCGGTGGGGCTGACATCATGAGACCCCATTCCCATCCTTTGCTCTGCCTGTAGCCTCTAAGAGTGGGCACTGTGTGTAGCTAAACGCTCTGTGACTGTCTTTTAAAACCATCTCTGGAAAGATAATGGGTGAAGGACGTGCAGGAAAGGGAGACACACCCAGGCAGAGTGCGCTGATGGGGACGTTCAGCTGGGGCCGGTGGTGGAAAGGGGCTGCAGGAGCAGAGTCGGATCTGCAGAACCACAGCTCCCTACCTCGTCGGGACCACTGAAGTAACTTCCAGAGAATCACACTGGACTTAGAATTACTTGGAGAAAAAGAACCCAATGCAAAAATAAACCACAGCACTTAAATCCCAACAATCTGGTCCTTCCAGAGACCTTGAGACTCCTGATGAAATCCAGGGTCCAGGGTGACCTGCTTTGAAGGCAGCGGGTGGGCAGATGCTACTCAGCGGCAAAGGAGCAGCCACCAAGGGACCGACTCACGCAGGCCGCTGAGTGAGGACAGCTTCCTTGCGGTCTGATGAGAAGCCCCTGCCCCGACATGGGTGCTGTTTCTGGCTGTGAGAGAAGAACGGGTGGGCCTGGTACCTGTTCCTGCATCTTGAGTAGGTCACTGCTCACAGAGCACCCATCCCAGGACCCTGTGCTGGGACCACACAATGCCCACAGTGGGCTGGACCAGCTAGCCAGACCACCCAGCTGCCCCACAGTTAGGGCTGATGGTGCCGCTGGCCTGTTTCTGAACTTCCAGCTGGAACCACCTTTCCATATGATCCATCCACTTTATATTCACAGCAACTCAAGGGAGGAGTCAAAATTTGTCATTTTTGAAATAAGTATTTCAAATAATTATTATTTCAAAGTATGAGGGGGTGCAAGTATCCTCGTTGCACGGATGACCCATGTAAGGCTGAAGTCAGGGCTGTCAGAGTGCCTGTCACCAGGACAGTTGTGTTGTCTGCTAAGTTTTCACCCCTCACCCCCAGCCTCACCCCTCAGTGTCCAGTGTGCTGCACGCCTCTGTGCCCGCGACCGTGGCTCCCAGTACTCTGAGAATACGCAGGTTTGTTTTCCATTCCTGAGATACTTCCCTTAGGACAACGCTCTCCAGCCCCACCCAGGCTGGAGGGCCTACCTTAGATCAGACCAGAGGCAGGTACAGCAGGAGCAGAGGCAGGTGGAGGAGAGAGAGGAGGGTAGGGGGGGAGGTGGCAGGGCGAGGAAGGCTGGGGGGGCCTAACTCTGCGCCTTTGCATTCTGGCTGGACCCAGTGACTAATGAACAGGAGGCGTCAGACTTCTGAGACCAGGTGACACAAGGTATGGTGGCTCCTTCCTGCCTTAACGTCACTTGCTCTGAGGAAGCTGCTGCCATGTCGTCAGGGCAGTCAAGCAGCCCAGGCTCCTCCCCATCAGATCACCAAAGCAAGCGAGGAACCGAGGCCTCACGCTGACAGCCGTGTGGGTGGACGTGGGAGTGGATTCTTCACCCCAGGTCAGGCTCTCAGGTCAGGCAGCCCTAGTGACAGCTGCGGCTTGAGGACCCTCAGCCAGAGCCACTCAGCTGAGATGGCCCTGCGCTCCTGACCCACAGTAACTATGAGACAGTAAGTGTTGGTTGGCTTAAGCCACTGAGTTTTGGGTAATTTCTTACACAGTGGTAGGTAAATAATACAGCTAATTTAATCCAGAGAAAACAGATGATTATTAAATCATATATAGATAAACTTCTTCTGAGATACATTTCCTCTCTATAAACTTCCAGAAACTTCTAAAGTAGAGAGACAAATTCCTTATCAAAACAGTGTCAGGACGGAAGAGGTGAGGGGCGGGCAAGACAGCCTGCAGACCAAAATGCTCAGGGGAAGACCTCTGCAGCAAGCAGTCCAAACCCTGGAGCTGGGGCTAGGGGCTGGCCCTCGGCACACACAGACCAGAAGCCCTTTATTATCCTATTTTTATAGGTAGGAAAATTCAATCTTAAGGAATTAGAGTATACCTAAGAGAGATTTGGTCTGAGGTCTGTCTCTCGAAACACCCCCTGGAAATTGCCTGAATCAACGTTATAACTCTTAACTCTAAAGTTACAAGTCCAAGTTGATTACTGTCAACTGAAAACTCAGGGTGGCAACAGATAGAATGAATACGCAAAGTGAGAACTCATGCCATCTTCCTTGGTGGAAGGCCTAGTTCTTTAATCCATCTAGAAACAGAGATGAAAATTTATTCCCCGGCTATGCCATCCCCCAAACACACACCTAGACTTCTGTCTTCACATTTCTCTTTAAATATAGCACCACATGATGCTGAAATTCAGCTCTGCAACGGTCTCCTAAGTGGCACCCATGAAATAAAGAAAGCCCAGTTTAAAATAACCCTGCCAAGGCCACAGCAAGAGGAAGATGAGAGACCTATGCATTTTAAATTCTGTGTTTGTATTATATAGCCAAGAATGAAACCCTCATGGAGGCATGGGAAATGTAATAAAATATCTGAAAATTGAATCACCAATTAGACTCAGACAAAAAAATGAGTGAGTCAGAAAGGACAGACAGTGGGAATCTGAAAGCTGGCTCATCCACGTGAGAGGGGGCCACGTGAGGGGGGACGTGATAGGGGGGCACGTGAGGGGGGCCACGTGAGGGGGGCAGGTGAGAGGGACCACGTGAGGGGGGCAGGTGAGGGCGGCCACGTGAGGGGGGTCACGTGAGAAGGACCATGTTAGGGGGGCACGTGAGAGGGACCACGTGAGGGGGCCATGTGAGGGGAGCACATGAGGGGGGCCACGTGAGGGGGGACGTGATAGGGGGGCACGTGAGGGGGGCCACGTGAGAGGGGGCCGTGTGAGAGGGGCACGTGAGGGGGCATGTGAGGGGGGCCATGTGAGGGGGCACGTGAGGGGGGCCATGTGAGGGGGGCCACGTGAGAGGGGGGCCATGTGAGGGGGGCCATGTGAGGGGGGTACGTGAGGGGGGGCCGTGTGAGAGGGGCACATGAGGGGGCATGTGAGGGGGGCTGTGTGTGGGGGCATGTGAGGGGGGCCGTGTGAGGGGGGCCACGTGAGAGGGGGGCCATGTGAGGGGGGCCATGTGAGGGGGCACGTGAGGGGGGCCGTGGGGGGGCATGTGAGGGAGGCCACGTGAGGGGGTGCTGTCAGTGCAAATGGGAACCTTCCCCGCAGGAGTGCAGGTGGGACCCATGCTGCCCACATGAAAGGGGAAGTGGGAAGAAGATGAAACAATAAGATATCACTGTCTTCTACAAAACGTCCCCTCGACGCCAAGCCAAAAGAACCAAGGAGCAAAGGAAGAAACTGTTCAGAGAGCACAAACTGGAAGTGTTTTCATGGCACTGTGTCTTATCCTATCTAGAAAGGCATTAAAAACCCACATCTCACTGGAAGAACTTGTTACTTAGAGATAAAGTCTTTCTCCTTTTATTTTTGTGGTTACTATTGTAGGTATGTTTCTTTCTTTAAAACAGGCTCTAAATATTTCTGACATGGAACAAAGTACAGAGAGTTGGAAGTCAGTAAGGCTGTTACAGTCAGTAATTTTTCTAAGAGTGCATTTTTCAGAAGTTCATGCACATGAGTTCCTTTGGTGTAATCCTGCACCATTGTATTTCTCTTGGAAAATGAATATATGAAAATGTATACCCCAAACATCATTAGTAAGAAGTGATAACAATTTCAGCAAATTATTTTTTAATACATCACACACAAAATATTTGACATTGGTATTGACTAGTTATTTTAGAAGCCAGAGGTCTGTCACGGGGCAGGTTTGAATCTTGTGTGCTTCTCCCCTCGGAGACTTCTTTCTGCTCAGAGTCTCTATCCTCCCCTCTCTCCTCCTCCCACTGACCCAGGCGCGGCCCTGTCTCAGCATCACTGAGCTCTTTCTAGGCCACCCATACACTCAACTTCACACCTCTCTCTCCTCTCTCTCTGTAAAATCATCCATTCCCAGTACCTGGGACTACAGGTGCCCGCCACAATGCCTAGCTACTTTTTTTGTTATTGTCATTGTTGTTCAGCAGGCCCTGGCCGGGTTTGAACCCACTAGCCCTGGTGCATGTGGCCAGTGCCCTAACCACTGAGCCCCCCATTCAGTATTATGTTGGCTGTGTGTTTGTCACATATGGCTTTTACAATTTTGAGGTATGCCCCTTCTATGCCTAATTTGATGAGGGTTTTTATCATGAAAAGGTGCTGGATTTTATAGAATGCTTTTTCTGTATATATTGAGGTGGTCATATAGTCCTTATTTTTGCTTCTGTTCATGTGGTGAATCAGATTTATTAATTGGTGTATTGAACCATCCTTGTATCCCTGGGATGAAACGCACTTGATCAGGGTGGATTATCTTTCTGATGCTTTTTTGAATTCCATTGGGTAGTGTTTTGTTGAGGATTTTCACAAGGGATATTGGTCTGTAGTTTTCTTTTTTGTTATGTCTTTTTCTGTTATATCAAGGTGAAATTGGCTTTGTAAAATGAGTCAGGGAGGATTCCTTATTCCTGGAATAATTTTTGTATGATAGGCCTCAGTTCTTCTTTATAGATCTAACAGAATTTGGTTCTGAATCCATTTGGCCCAGGAGTTTTTTTTTTTTTTTTTTTTTCCCATTGGAAGACCCAACATCTTGCTAAAACTTCCGACTTCCTATTGGGTCTCTGTCCTGACTCTTATGGCTGATGGTCCAGTGATTTATCAGCCCTGATTTTGAAGTTGAATGATGATGGGAAAGTGCCTGAATGAAGGATTCCTCCCTGGAATCCCTCCTCTTCCGATCACCCCATGTTTTAAGGACAACAGTTGGCAAACACCTTCATATACCCTGCCCATTTATTTTATACCATTTTCATGAAGTTAATCTTATTATAATGATTCAGAAGGAAAAACCTTCTAGCAGACCCCCAATAACTTGACAAAATTAAAATATTTAATAAAAAGTAAAGATGTTTATATCACATATGAGGCAAATATTGTACTAGGAAATAACTCACGATAAGTGAAATGTGCCTTGTTCTTCCCCTGGTTGCAGGTCTTACCGTCACTGCTGGATGGGATTTCACGTGACAATCAGGCAAAGTCCAGATACAGCAAGTTCACAACGGTCAGAGTCAAATACAAAAGCAACTAACAAATCCCCAGGGTTCAGTATTTGCATCGATCTCCTCCTCTCTTGCTGGGATAACTGGTCTTCCACAAAACTTCTTGAATTTAAGAGAGTAGAATCTGGATTTCTTCTTCAACAAGGGCATATCTCCACTGCCTTCTCCTGCCTTCCATGCCACACCCAAGGCTAGCACACTTCAGTTCATTCTCCTGTGGCCATCGTCTAAGGCACTGAGAAAGAGTGTTTATATCCTTTGCACCCTTCCCATAGAATGCTTTTTTTCCCTGATGATTTGCTAGAAGAATATCTGAGTATAAAAATGACATGGTTAAAAATGGGGGTGCATCTAAGTAAATATTGCCTATTTCAGAGATGAACAGTAAAAACCTTTGCTGTGATTCCAACTATGTCTCCAAATATCAATTTCAAAAATATCTCTGACATCTAGAAATAGCTGGGTAATGTTTTCTCATCTCCTCCAGTCTTCACTGGACATTTCAATTCAAACAGCTGTTTCCACGTTTCTGGGCTCATCTTCTGGGAATAAGTAAGAACAGTCCCAGTGAAGCCAGGAAAAAATCCAAAGGAAGTGATCCGTGAGAATTTCTTCCTCACTAATTTGCAAGGGTGCACACCAGCCGGCACTGCCTGTCTCCCCAACTCCTCACACCCCTGCCCTGTCCTTGGCGGACCACAGAGACCCAGACGCCTGGTTTCCAAACCAGTCCTGGCAGCTGCTTTCTTCCGTCCCTGCCTTTCTGTTTTGTTGTTTTGCCAGACTGTCTGCTGACTCATCCTAATTCTGCTTGAGAATACAACAGTTTTCCTGCTCGATTTACACCTTGGGATATGTGTGTGCTCTGGGTATTTACCTTGCTAAATGCTATACATAGTTATAACTACGTAAATGCTAATGTTAGTAGATAAATATTTCTATTTCTATTTTCAGGGCTCAAAAGATGTCCTAAATTATTTTATGTTGCTATTCTTCCTGAATGATTGCGTTTGTGTGTGTGTGTGTGAGAGAGAGTGTGTGTGTGTGTGTGAGTGTGTGTGTGTGAAATCTCCTTTTATTGGACAGATCCAAAGCGATGCAGTTTTATTATTCAAAATATCATATCCAAGGCCTTTCAGACTGCCCTGACGGATTCGGGAAGTTCCTGACACAGAAAGATGCACCTTCCCCACTGAGGTCACCACTGGTCACCAGGGAACACTCTGTTGGTGAGGAATGGAGTCACAGGCGCCACACACACAGAGAAAACCTCCCTGCATGTTCCTAGCAGCAGGCTTTGTAGCAGACACATGGGCAAAGGCTGGAGACTTTCTCTATATAGTTACAGGGACCCTGAGCACTGAAAACGTATCTCAACAAAGACAGGCCAGAACAGCAGAGGGGCCCCTGCTGATGAAGCTCGGTGTCACCTGGACACAACATCAGGAGACAGATGTGGTCCACTGAGCACGTGCCCTGGGTCACAGCTGGTGGACCCTTTTCTGTAGCAACTGACCTTCTGTATCAGAAGCCCCGACTTCTGCACCACGATTGATCTTAGCTTAACCACTAAGTCCCTTGCAATAAATCCCTCCATGGGCAAGATACACAATCAGGATTGAAGCAATCTGAGAGGACTGTGGCCCTGGCTGAGACCGCCATCTGGACGCATCCTTCACTGCACCCACAGAGCCACTTCCTGGAGTTTCCTCCTTGTTCCCAAGATCGAGGTCAAAGATTTGGTGTCATCCTGGTCACTATGTCTCCACGTTTGTTGCCTTCAGGGAGGTCCTGTCCATGCTTCCTCCTTCATGTCCCTTCTCTGCCATGGACACGTTTCCTCACCGTGCTCACGTCTCAAGCACCCCATCTCCTTTGCTTTTATCTTCAAGGCCTTTCTTTTACTTTATCAGTAACCAATGGACCCTCACAGCCTTGTCAAATCAGCACTAGTGGGTGACATGGACTCTCAGTGAGGAGAAGTGGCCACCTGGTGGAGACGGCCTTTCTGGCTCTGATTCAAGCCTGTTTCCAACCCTGTGGCCACTTCATTCCAGAATAGCAAGCCTATGAGCCACGGGCTAGGACTGGCACCATCACCACTGCGGTGACCCCAGAAAATTTATCAGGTCCTGTCCAGTGGGACCCCCGCACACCTGGGAGTCTGCAGCGTTCCGTCGCAGTCCTGTGCTGACGCAGAGCCTGCAGGCAGTGGGCAGGCGGCGCTGTCGGGGCTCCCTGATGGCTAAGTCTGGGATGTGATTCTGCTGATATCATCAACAGCCCCTGTGATGTCTTCCTCCTCTGGAATGACCATGTATGTCATGATATAATTCACCCCCCAAACAGGCAAATTGAAAGTTATGTTAGTAACAATGTTGCTGGAGAAAGAGGGTCTCAGCCCATCCAGGATACGTGGTCTCCCTCGTTACCACGTCTCTGTGAGTGACCCCACTGCCTGGCAGAGCAATAAAGTCCCTTTTCCAGTTTAATGAGGAAAAGGCACTTATTAAAAGAAGAAATTCAATAAGAAACCGACAAATGAGGCTAAAAACAGACAAAATAAGCAGTGCCGGGGACCCGTGTGGAGCACATCTGCCAGGAGGGATCACGGAGCTCCTAAATGGGGAGCCCCCATCTCTCCACGGGCAGCCCCTGCTGTGATGGGGAACAAGCCTCTTTCCTAAGACTCGATGTGGACTCACACGTTGGGGTTGGGTGACCTGTTTGCCAGCAGGTGTGAGGGCTACCGGCCTTGGGGTGGGGGTTTGGGGGGTCACTGACCCAGGAACAGTGAGCACAGGGACAGAGAGAGATCCAGACAAGGGGATGGAGGGGCCCAAGTTGGAAGAGAGATAATTAATGCCTAAAAATTCAAAAGCACATATTAAAAACAATTTTGAAAAGGCTCCTTGGTCACTGGTTACATGTAGGTTATATCAACTTACAACAACATCATTGAAGACACATTCTTAGCAGGCTTCCAAATCACACAGTAGCTGCCAGAAAAAGCCATCAAATATACAACTCTCTAGATAGGGATGAAATGCAGATGGCAACAATTTTTAAAATTCAGGTCCATAGTTGGCTACTATTAGAAAAAAAAAAGAATTCTTGAAAATGTAGGGATAGTAACTGAGGTGAAGCTTCACTTCTCAGTTCTAAAACTAGGGTTTTTCTTTTCTTTTTCCATCTATGGATGCCCACACATTTCCTGCAGTCTCAGAAGCTTTCAAAGCACAGGGCCGTCCAATTGTAGTACATGCCCTCTGGAGTGAGCACACACAGGGTATTCCAAAGAAAAGTGCAGGGATCTTCAAGTGGCATTTATTAGAAGTTTGAGGCTATCTTGACAGGCCTCTGATAGGGAGACCGTTGCTTCTACTGAGCCCTCGAATGGGAAGGAATCCACCGGGATAACACAAGAAGCACCACCTGCTATTGGAATTTAGCCCAATCCTGGATGTAAAAACAAAAATGCAAATGAAGGTTTGGAAGGAAACACAAGAGAGAAGCTGCTCTGAGTGCTCAGAGGGCAGCTGGGACTGCTTTCACCAGCCCCCACTGTCGGGCAGAGAGCACTCAGGGTGAACACACCCTGAAACACGGAACACGGGTTACACTAAGATCCTCCCATCCCAGTCGCCAGTTCTGTGTGGTGAAATCTGGTGGTGTCCACAAAGGCCTCTAAATATAATCTTCTGGTTTTTAACAATTCCAAAACATTTGCGAAATCATAGCATGTTTTGCCTTTGAGACGAATTTTTAACCAGAGTTAGGAGAAAGGGGGGCTGACATTTTAACACACAGTATTCAGAAGCTGCGTGGCCATGGTGAAGGTGACACTGCAGAGCCATCAGTCAGAGCTGACCACACACTCGCCATTTGCTTGTGGCCCTCTAGTGAACGTCTGAGGAAGAGTCTTCCCACATTTGGACTGGGTTGCTGAGTTCTTTTTAGATTTTCCTGCAGTTAAAAATACTGAAGGTAATTAGCTAGCCTGGGTCCTCAGGACCTGCCAGGTGTCAATGCAAGGCCTGGGAGCTGGGGGTGAGACAGAGTCTCCCTGGGGCAGTCCTCAGACCAGCCCCCTGCATCAGGACTGCCTGGCTGCCTGTCACACACTCTCCTGTGTCAGATAGTCTTTGGGGCTTTGAGTCTGCATTTTGACAAAGCAATAGCAGATTCTTCAAGTGTCTCCAGGGAGCATGACACTTGAGAACTTCTGTTTGGGGCAGATGGTTACAAACCTGGTTCCACTTAGAAATTGCTTGGGGCCTTTTCCAAAGTGCTGATGCCTTAGCACCTGGCACTGACTCACTGTGTTTCCGCCGAGCCATCCGGTGTGCAGTACGCACATGCAACCCACTTTCTAGGTAGGTGTCACTGATGCCCACACACCCGCAGGCCATATCTCTACCCATGAACACACACAGTGAAGTGCTTCCTGATGCCATGTCCCTGCTGTCAGTTCCACCCCAGAGGGCTCCTGGGCTCTTCTGGGCGTCTGACCTGCAGCACTTGCTATTAACTTCCTGGTCTCTCATCAGCCACAGACACGATGTCCTGTGCTACGGGTCAGACTTTCTATAAGTGCGTTCGTGTGTCCCTGGTGGCAGGTGAGGACTCCCCAGTGCTATGGGAGTGGACATTCTTTAATTACCATAACTTCCTACTGGTCTTTGCATGTATTCATAATTGGGAAGATTTAAGTAGCCAGCAAACCTAGATTCTGCTTACGTTACTGCCCAGGGCAAGGGGGCAAAAGGTGATGACATCAGACTGAAGTTGATCTGAAGGAACCAGCACAGAGAGAGCAGGTGGTGGGATCGTGGACACACAGCACAAATGCTCTGTCACCCGACCCTGGGAAAACTTGGGCTAGTTACCAGCATGTTCTGAGCATGAGTCTCCTCACCTGGGAAGTGGGGATGATAACGGAACTGAGATCACATGATTAAGCAAAGTCAAAGTGGGGTAACGCATTTAGTAGGCACAGGCATGGGAGGAGCCCACAGCCCGGGCCCTCAGGGAGAGAGGCTGGGCCAGAGCCCCGTCCTCCAGGAATGCCTGGCTCTGAGCACAGCAGAAATTCCTTGAGTTTTGATTTCTATACCAGTAAATTGTAGGGGTATATGACAGTAATACAAACACAGAGAGAGTTACACTAGATGATGCCCAAGGCTCCACTCTGCACCCTGGTTGTGACATTCCAAAGGCGTCAGTGTCCAAAGAGACACAGGGGAAGCCGTGTCTGAGGCGGCCACACTCCAAGTGCAAGGGAGGGAGGGGACCAGCTTCCTGCAGCTTGCAGGCCAATCTGCAAGACCTCCGATTCAGCTTCTCATAAGCCGATTCCCACCCAAGGAACCTCTCCTGAGCTTCTGCCCCACAGGAGCTGGGGTGGGACAAGATCCTTTTTGATCTACCAGAAAAGTGGACATTCTTTTCCTGTAGGATAAAATTTTGGAGTGACACAGTCCTGGGACCTTCTGGAAGCTCTGTAACAGCCACATGGGGCAAAGAGCTGAAGGACGGAACAGCCAGCCCCAACACAAAGGGGAACTGCCGAGTGAACAGACAAAGTTAGGAGTCAGACAGAAGCACAGTCCTCTCACTTCACCCGGGCCGTGGTCGGAAGCTCATGGCTGGTGCTGGACTGGTCAGTTAGGGAGCCCCTCCCCCTTCTTTACTTAAGCCTCTCTGGGTCAAGTTGTTTTTTTCCTCCATGAAAAGAAGTGCGCCACCTGCCGATTGCCTGAAGAGCCTTTGTCTTCCCCAATTTTCTTAAACCTTCTTTCTCTATCCTGTCTTCCATCAGCTGGGACTCTGGGGGTTCTCTGTAGTCTTATGCTAATTAAGAGTAATTTGCCACTTCCTGGGAGGAAGACTGTGGGGCAGGTCTTGCTTATTTATACACTAGTAATAAACAAATGAGCAATAGAGCCCTTACATATTTATGTATGTATTCACACATGTGCTCCAGGAGGCAGGAACGGTAACAGTGGGGGAAGCCCACTGCTGCTTGTCAGAGAGTGGCAGAGAGAAACCAGAACCCAGTTTGGGGCAGCAAGTCCTTCTTCCTGGGAGTCCCTGCACTGCTGACCATTGGATTCGACCCATCTCCGTGGTCAGACCGCACGCCTCTGAAGGCTCACTGCTCCTCACAAGATGGAGATAGTGGCAGGTGGAACCTTGGACACCACGGCTCTGGGATCCTTAGCTGCACAAGGCAGACATTTCTCAAAGGAAATCATTCCACTTGCAGTGTGGGCTGGGGCCTGGAGAGAGGGCCCCAGGTGGGAATAAAGAGACCCCCTCTCTGCCGCTCTGTCCTCCCAGCTGGGCTTGTTCTTTTCTTCTCTGTACTAAATGCAAAGCGCTGGGTCCTCCAGAAACCTCCCGGCTTGATGAGCCGATGCTTTGGGTCATGGGCTAAATCAGGGAGGCTTCTCCACAGCCCAAAGCAAGCACATTCCCTCAGAGATGCCTTACTGCTCAGCAGTTACCAAACACTGATGCCGGGCGTGGTGAACCCAAACTGGGTTCTGGACAGCACCTGGCACCAGCCGCCTGTGGAGGTACTTTGGAAACACAGTTTCTTCTCCGCAACCTGCAGCTGTGTTGTTACTTTGCTAAAGGTTATAGATTTTTAACTTGATAAAATGATATTAGGGAACTGATGCCTTTGCTCCCTTCAAATGAAATGGCATCTTTCCTCTAACATTCTAGAATGTTCCCTGACTCTGTTTACCTCAAGACCAACACTGAGGTCTCCTCTCCAGGTAGATGGAGGCCCAGTTCCATCTGTCTGAGCTTGTTTCTGTCTCCTGTTTGTATTTATTGACTTAGTTGAACCATCGAATAGATGAAAAAGCCACCTGGAGCTTGAGGAAGTGGAGGGGCGGGTATCCGCTCAGAGCCCTGGGGCAGGTATCCGCTCTCCCCTGAATCCCAGAGAAGGAGACTTTTCCCTGTCCCCATCATCTCCCAAACCCTCAGCACCGTGTGTTTGCATTTTCAGACTATTTCCAATGCTGGTTAGCTCTTTCAACCACAAAAATAAAGGGAGGTTTTGACTTTTCTTATGTTCATAAATTCATGGACAACAAACAGACAGCATTCAATTTTGAAAAGACGCTGGGAGCAGAGAAATCAGTTTTCAGGAGGCAGATTTCTAGACCTCACCTGACACCTGCTGAATGACAGTCCAGGGCAGCGGTTCTCAGCGGTTCTCAACCCATGGGTCATGACACACAGGAACTGTATTAAAGGGTCATGGCATTAGGAAGGTTGAGAACCACTGGTCTAGGGGGTGGAGCTGATAATCACGTCTTCCACACCCACTGGGGCTTGTTGTGAGCGTTTGGAGCTATCGGTGTTGGGGAAATTGAGTCTGACTCCAGGTGGGTCTGCTGAGAGGCTCCTGATACAAACTCGAGGCTTCCAGAAAGAGCCTGGCCCAGTGATGGGGACAGCTGGCTGTCCTGTGAGGCACGGGGGCCTCCCCCAGCACAAGGGTGAGTAGGCTTTTTGATGGGATGACAGAAAAAAAGCCAAATCAAGGGCCTCCGGGAGGCACTGTCCCTAAATCATCCAGGAAGCTGGCAGCCCACCCTCTTGTCAGACACCTCTTGGAACTGAAGCTGAGAGCTGTGTGTGTGATTCAGAGAAGAGAGAGGCAGAAGAGAGATATCTCTAGGCACTGGGAGGAGCAGGTACTTGGCAGCAGCAGCCGGCAGCCAGCAGGCTGGAGCAAGCAGGGGAGCTTCTCTCCCCCACCAGAGGCTCCAGTAGAGCGGTGCTAGAGGACCTGCCGGCTCTGCCTTCGCAGCAGCTGGCACAGAAACTGGCAGGCTGCAGCCAAAGGGGGAGCTTTCCTCTCCCACTGGAGGCTCCAGTAACATAAAAGACCTGGCAGATCAGGGGAAAACACTGGTGATTCTTCCAGTGCATCCCTGATTGGTCCATTTTCAATCCTGCTCCTGACTGGTCTATTATATAGACCAATCAGCTAAGCTCTCAGCCCACTGGACAACTGCCCCTATATAAACCCCTGAGCAGAGAGCCTAGGGGCAGATCATCACAGATCGTCAAGGAAGATAGAGCAGAAGAGCAAGACTTCAGCTGATCATCGCTGACCTTCGAGGAAGAGAGAGCAGGAGAGCAAAGACCTTAGCAGACTGTCTCAGACCTCTGAGGGAGAAAGAGGAAGAGCTGTAACACTTATACCCTGCTCTGCAAGGAAGTTTGGCTCTTTGTAAGAGCTGTAACACTTGCATCCTGCTCTGCAAGGAGGTTTGGCTCTTTGTAAGAGCTGTGACATTTATATAAAACCTATCTTATTCTGCTCTGCAAGGTTTGGCTCTTTGTAAGAGCTGTAATAATACCTCTGTAAATAAAACCTAACTTACTATCCATCCTGTGGTCCATCGATTCATTCATTGAATCGTCGAGACCAAGAGCCTGGAAATCCAAAGTCAAAAATCCAGTATCAGAGGGAGAGTTATCGGTGGGATCACACCTACAGTGCATCTTACAAGGGTACATATGAAATTTACTAAATGTAGACTATAAATGTCTTAACACAATAACTATGAAAATGCTGTGAAGGCTATGTTAACCAGTTTGATGAAAATATTTCAAATTGTATATAAAACCAGCACATTGTACCCCATGATTGCATTGATGTACGCAGCTGTGATTTAATAAAAAATAAAAATTAAAAAAAGCAGCCTTCACTGCATTTTCGTACTTATTGTGTACAGACATTTATATTCTACACTTAGTAGATTTAACATGTAACCTGTAATATGCACCATAGATGCACCAATTTCCCTCCCCCCACTCATCCTCCCTTCTCCCTCATCTTTCCCCTCTATCTTGGGCTGTAGTTGGGTTATAGCTTTCATATGGAAGTGTGGGTGCTTATAAATTGGTTTCACAGTAGGGCTCAGTACATTGTATACCTTCTCTTTCATTCTTGAGATACTTTGCTAAGAAGAATGTGTCTCAACTCCATCTATGTAACCATAAAAGAGGTAAAGTCTCCATCTTTTTTAAGGCTGCATAATATTCCATGGTGCACATAGACCACAATTTATTAATCCATTCATGGGTCAATTGGCACTTGGGCTTCTTCCATGACTTAGCAATTATGCTTTGGGCTGCAATAAACATTCTGGTGCAAATATCTTTGTTATAAAGTGATTTTTGGTCTTCTGGATTCCTCCTTTTAGTGGAGGAATTATGGGATGGAATGGCAGGTCTATTTTTAGATCCCTAAGTGATCTCCAAACATCTTTCCAAAGGAACATATTAGTTTGCATTCCCACCAGCAGTGCAGAAGTGTTCCCTTTTCTCCACATCCACACCAACATCTCTGGTTTTGAGATTTTGTGATGTGGGCTAATCTTACTGGAGTTAGATTGTATCTCAAATCAGTTTTGATTTGCATTTCTCTGATGATTAAGGATGATGAGCATTTTTTTCACGTGTCTGTAGGTCATGTGCCTGTCTTCCTCAGAGAAATTTCTCTTCAAGTCCCTTGCCTACCCTGAGATGGGATCACTTGTTCTTTTCTTGCTAATATGTTTGGATTCCAGTTATTAAACCTTTGTCTGAGACATAACCTGCAAATATCTTCTCCCATTCTGAGGGCTGTCTGCTTGCTTTACTTACTATGTTCTTTGCTGTGCAGAAGCTTTTTAGTTTGATCAGATCCTAATAATGTATTTTTGGTGTTGCTTCAACTGCCTGAGGGGTCCTCCTCATAAAATATTCTTCCAGGCTGATTTCTTCAAGTGTTTTCCCTGTACTTTCTTTGAGTATTTTTTATAGTTTCATATCTTAAGTTTAAATTTTTTATCCAGTAAGAGTCTATCTTTGTTAATGGTGAAAGGTGTGGGTCCAGTTTTAGTCTTCTATAGGTTGCCAGCCAGTTCACCTAGCACCATTTGTTAAATAGGGAGTCTTTTCCCCACTGAATGTTCTTGATTGGTTTACTGAAGATCCAATGACAGTAAGTAGCTGGGTTCATCTCTTGGTTCTCTATTCTGTTCCATACATCTACCTCTCTGTTTTTGTGCCAGTACCATACTGATTTGATCACTATTGATTTATAGTATAGCGTGAGGTCTGGTAGCATGATAACTCCTGATTTGTTTTTATTTCTCAGTAATGTCTTAGCTAATTGAGTTTTTTTCTGATTCCATATAAAATGAAATATTATTTTTTCAAGGTCTTTAAACTATGACAGTGGTGCTTTAATAGAAATTGCATTAAAACTGTATATTGCTTTGGGTAGTATGGACATTGTAACAATGTTGATTCTTTCCAGCCATGAGCATGGTATGTTGTTCCATTTGTTAACATCTTCAGCTATTTCTTTTCTCAGAGTTTCATAGTTCTCCTTATAGAGATCTTTCACATCCTTTGTTAGATAATCTCCCAAGTAGTTCATCTTCTTTTGCACTAATGTAAAAGGAATAGAGTCCTTTACTGTTTTTTTAGCTTGAATATTGTTGGTATATATAAAGGCTGCAGATTTGTGAGTATTGGTTTTATAACCTGAGACGCTGCTGTATTCCTTGATCACTTCTAAGAGTTTCGTAGTTGAATCCCTGGGGTTTTCCAGATACACAATCATATCATCTGTGAAAAGTGAGAGTTTGATCTCCTCTGACCCTATATGGATACCCTTGATCGCCATTTCTTGCCTGATTGTGATGACTAAGTCTTCCATTACAATGTTAAAAAGCAGTGGAGACAATGGGCAACCTTGCCTGGTTCCTGATCTGAGTGGAAATGATTTCAATTTAACTCCAGTCAATAGGATATTGGCTATGGGTTTGCTGTAGATGGCCTCTATCAGTTTAAGAAATGTCCCTTCTATACTTATTTTTAAAAAGTGTTCTGATCATAAAAGGATGCTGGATATTATCAAAACCTTTTTCTGCATCAATTGAGGGAATCATATGGTCTTTGTTTTTTATTTTGTTTATGTGACCTATTATATTTATGAATTTACATATGTTGAGACCCTGGGATAAACCCAACTTGGTCATGGTGTATAATTTGTTTGATGTGATGATGGAATCTGTTTGCTAGGATCTTATTGAATATTTTTGCATCTATATTCATTAAAGATATTGGTCTATAATTTTCTTTTCTTTTCCCTGTACTTTCTCACTCAAAGTGCAGAGTCTCACTTTGTCACACTTGGTAGAGCTGTGGCATCACAGCTCACAGCAACCTCCAGCTCTTGGGCTTAGGTGATTCTCTTGCCTCAGCCTCCCAAATAGCTGGGACCACAGGCACCCACTGCAACACTAGCTATTTTTTTGTTGTTGTTGTTGCAGTTTGGCTGGGGCCGGGTTTGAACTTGCCACCCTCAGTATATGAGGCTGGCACTCTACTCACTGAGCCACAGGTACTGCCCTAATTTTCTTTTCTTGTTGGGTCTTTTCCTGGTTTGGGAGTCAGGGTGATATTTGCTTCACAGAATGTGTTAGAAAGTATTCCTTATTTTTCTATGCTTTGGAAAAGGTTATGTAATATAGGTACTAGTTTTTCTTAAAAAGATTTGGTAGAATTCTGATGTGAAGCCATCTGGTCCCTGACTCTTCTTTTTTGGGAGATTTTGTATAGTTGATGCTATTTCAGTACTTAATATAGGTCTGTTCAACATTTCTAATTCTCTCTGTGTAAGTCTAGGAAGGTGGTGTGCTTCGAAGTATTGGTCAATTTCTTTCATATTTTCGTATTTCTGAGAATAGAGTTTTTTGTAATATTCATTAAGCATTTTTTGAATTTCTGAGGTGTCTGTTGTTATCTCCCCTTTTCATTTCTGACTGATGAAGTTAGGGATTTTAATTTTCTATTTCTGGTTAGGTTAGCCAATGGTTTATCAACTTTGTTAAACTTTTCAAAAAGCCAAGTTTTTGAATCATTGATCTTTTGAATAATTCTTTTGTTTTTGATTTCATTTAATTCAGCTCTAATTTTGGTAATTTCTTTTCTTCTGCTGGGTTTGGGGTTGGAGTGTTCTTCCTTTTCCAGTTCCTTGAAATATCCCATTAAGTTGTCAACTTCCTCTGTTTCTATTCTCTTAAGGAAGGCTTGGAGAGCTATAAATTTCCCTCTTAGGACTGCCTTTGCAGTATCCCAGAGGTTCTGATAATTTGTGTCTTAATTATCATTCTGTTCCAAAAACTTGGTAATTTCCTTCTTAATCTCATCTATGACCCATCTATCATTCAGCATAAGGTTATTTCATTTCCATGTCTTTGTATGAGTATGCAGATACTTGTTATTGGTGAGTTCAACTTTTATTCCATGATGATCTGAGAAAATATAAGGAATAATTTCTATTCTTTTGAATTTGCTGAGGTTATTAGCCTTGTGACCTAAGATGCAATCAATTTTGGACGATGTTCCATGGGCTGATGAGAAGAATGTGTATTCACTTTTCTTAGGATGAAATGTTCTGTAGATGTCTATTAAATTCAATTGTTGTATGGTGAAGTTTAAGTCCAAAATTTCTTTGCTGAGTTTCTTCTTAGAGGATCTATCCAACACTGCCAAAGGGGTGTTAAAATCTCCAACTATTATGCTGCTGGGAGATATCAAATTGTTCATGTCTGTTAAGGTCTTGGTTATAAATTGAGGAGCATTTTGGTTGGGTGCATAAATGTTAATGATTGATATCTCATTATGTTGAGTGTTTCCCTTAACAAATATGAAGTGACCATTATTATCTTTCCTTACTGTTGTTGGTTTAAAGCCTAATGTATCAGCAAATAAAATTGCAACCCCTGCTTTTTTCTGTTTTCCACTTGCCTGGATTATAGATGTCCATCCCTTCACCCTGAGTCTATATTTATCCTTTAAGATAAGATGAGATTCTTGTATGCAGAGAATATCTATATGTGGAGTTTTTATCCAGTCAGCCAACCTGTGCCTCTTTAGAAGACAATTTCAGCCATTCAAGTTAATTGAGAATAATGATAAGCCTGGTAGTATTTGGGGTGTCAAGTTTTTTGAAGGACCAGTGGACATTTTTAATCCTTTCACCACTGTGGAATTTGGTTTTGATAAATAATTTCTGAGTTAGTTTAGTTTGGTGGTAAAGCATTGTGTTGGTCATTATGGAGGATGGGTCTGAGAATATCTGGAAGAGTTGGTTTAGTTATGACAAATTTCTTCATCATGTGAATGTCATTAAAGTATTTGACTTCTCCATCATAAATGAAACTCATGTTTGCTGGATACAGGATCCTGGGCTGAAAATTGTTTTGTTTTGGGAGATTAAAGGTTGATGACCATCTTCTTCTAGCTTAAAATGTTTCAGCAGAAAGATCTGCAGTCATTCTAATATTCTTCCCCTTGTAGGTTATGTTTTTCTTACATCTGGCTGCTTGCAGGATTTTCTCTTCCATATTAACTTTGGCAAAATTAATTACAATGTGTCTAGGGGATTCTTTATATGGATTGAGTTGTGCTGGGGTTCTGAAACTGTCGGCTATCTGAATTTCAGAATCTCTTCCAATGTTTGGAAAGTTTTCCTCTAAAATCTCTTGGAGTAGAGCATCTGTGCCTTTCAGATCATTCTCATTACCTCTAGAAATTCCAATAAGGTGAATATTTGTTTTTCTGGAGTGGTCCCACAATTCTCTCAGGGAATGATCTGTCTTTGCTCTCCACTTCTCTGTCTTTGAGCATTTGAGAGCGTTCAAAAGCTTTATCTTCAGTGTCTGAGATCCTATCTTCTGCATGATCCATCCTATTCCTCAGGTCTTTAAGGGCTGCAAATTCTGGCCTCAATGTGTCAAAATCTTTGGTTATTTTATCTTTGAATTCATTGAATTATTGACACAACTTTTGAATTGAACTTTCAATTTTACTTCAATTACAAAAATTCAATTTTACTTTAATTCCAATTTTACTTCAATTCTGTTAATCTTATTTGCTATCCAAATTCCAAACTCAGTTTCTGACTGAAATCTCAGCGATTTTTTAATGAATGGTATCTTCTGTTGCATCACCTTTGTCATACCTTGGGGGAATTGATCTACTCTGGTTATTCATGTTGCCCAAGTTTTTCCACTGATTCTGCCCCATGGTTATTTTTCACTTTTGTTTAGAGAGGCTGGTAAGGTGGAATTAAATTGAAGCCTCCTAGAGATATAGTTACCAGCCCTTTACCAGAGTGCTGGGACTAGTGACTGCAGTTTTTCCCCTATGGCTTTACCAAGATCCCTTCAGTACTACAGTCTGAGACTCTGGGGACCCGCTTGGTATGATGGGGCTAGGTGGGTCTGTCTTGTATTTAGCCAGACTCTGACCAATCGTAGTAGATCAGTGCCTTTGGGTTGAAATCTCAGCTGTGGAGGAATATAAGCAATTAAGACACCTTGCCGCCTACAAATAATAACTGGGAGAGGAGAATCAGATCTTCCCTCTACAATACAACCAGGGTATAACGGAGAGTCCCTGGGTGATTGGCCCAGATCAAGAGTTTTGAAGCAATTGTCCTGTTCAGCACAAACACAGATCAAGTGGGAGAGTTCAAAAGGTCTCCAACAGCTGGACAGCAAGGGTCCACTGGCAGGTCAAGTGTGACTCACTCTGGTGATCTGTGGAGTCAGAAAGGCCTGCCCAGCAAAAGAATTATTCCAGGGGTCCTGGTGCCTCTTTTCCCACTTTGCATCACTGTTGCCCCCAGTCACTGGTTACCCTGCAGGGCTGCAGCCCAGCTCTCTCTAATACTCAAGTACACCAGGTATTTGCACCTAAGTCAAAGAGGAGACTGCCTCCCTGTCTGGGCCATCTCATTGTGCAACCTACAGGCAGGAGGTGTTCAGGCCTGATTCCCTCCAGTGATCACTGGAAACTGAGGAGTGTTCCACCTGTGTCTGTAACCAGCTGGGGGTTTTCATGGAGGAGTTTGGTTCTCTCCCTCAGAGACCACATCTCTGCCTTGGCTACACTCCACCTCTGGAACCCCTGCAGGTCAGGTCAGGTTCCCTGTGTTCCACAGAATTGGGAAGGTGTCTCTCCCAAATTTGACCCCAGTGGGAGGGACTGTGGGGCTGCCTCCACTGTCAGGGTTGGTGCTGCCACTATTGGGTGTGGGGCCGTGAGTCTGGGGTAGTGCTGTGTGTAGGTTGCAGGAGCTGGGTGGGGAGCTAGAGGGTGGAGCCTGCTGCAGGTCTCAGGAGTCAGGCTGGGAGCTTCCAGCCGGAGGGCATAGACACAGGCCCTGGCCGTACAGGTCGCAGGAGCTGGGTGCAGAGCCGGAGGGCAGAGCTGCTGGGCACTGGCCACAGGTGCAGGTCATGGGGAGCCAGGGAGCTTGTGGATGGTGCCCCATGGGTAGCAGAAGTGTGTGCCATTGGGTGCTGTGGTTGGTGGTGTGGGCCCTGCCCTGTGTTCCTTTCAACACGGGGCAAGTCTCTCTCCGCTTGTGATTCTCTGCCTCTATTAAAGGTATAGTTTCAGTGCAACTTTCCCACAGCACAGCCTATGAGATGCCCAGTCCCAGCAAAAATCCACCAGACACTCCAGATTCTGCAGGGAGTAGTCGTCTAGACTGCCAGGAGAGAGGGGAGGGGTGGACTGGAGTTCAGGAAGGTAGGGAGAATATTAGATCAACTTTTGACCCAGGCAAGAGACCGGCTGGGCTTGCAGCGGTATCTCTCTGTGGAGGGAGTCTCGGCCCTCAGTCGCTCTCTCCCCTTTGGTGAAACAAAAGGTCCTCTGTTCACTACTTGCCTCAAGCCCCTCTCCCAGTGGAAAGGAGAGGGGAATTCCTGTCCTCTTTGGGATGGGTTTTGTACCTGAAGTTTGTTTACTTGGAGTCTCAGTTTGCCTCAGCAGGGGTGATGCAAACCCATCAATTCTCTCTCTTAGCTCAGCTCTTGATCTTCTGCTTTATTGGGTTGGTTCTGGCCATTATTCCTCCCTCTGGACGGCAGCCTCTGCTGAAAGCTGGCTTCAGTTGGCCATCTTGCCTCCCTCCACTAACATTAACTTTTATGTTATTTTCTTGATGATTCTTTTAGATAGAGCTAAAATTCTCTGGGCGTGTTTCCTTATATCCCATTGTAAAAGCTATTATAATTGTAACTGAGGTGGAACAGTCTTGGAGAGGCTACTCTGGGTGTTTTCCAGAATCGCTGGCCTGCTGATAATAAAGCTTGGTGAACCTGTATCTCCTGTATTTTGTCTGGACAGTGACAGGTGGCTGGAGCCCCTGTCCAGTAATAGAAGCTCATACTATGGGAGCCCCATTCATCCGCAGGGAGAAAGAGGGATACAGAGCAAAGATGGAGGCCTGTTCCAGTGTGCTGGGTCAGGCAGGGAGGGCGTCCACTGAAGAGGAGAGACTGTGAGGAGAACATGGACAGGCAAGGCAGTGGGGCCCAGGGGCCCAGAGGCTGAGCATCCCAGAGAGTGGCTCTCAAGAGGCCAGGCTAATAGAGAGAGAACCACATGTGGAAAACAGTGTGGATGGTTTCCTGCCCGAGCCCTCCATCCACAGAGATGGCAGCCTTGTGTGTTCTCACCAGCAGTGTGGGAGGAGTCAGTTTCTCTGTGTCTTCACCAGCATCTGGTGTTATCATCACTTTGTGTTTTAGCTGCTGTGATGGGAGATGTTTTAGTCCACTTGTGCTGCTGCCACAAATTAGCTTAGACTGGGAGGCTTGTAAACAACAGAGATTTATTTTTCCCAGTTTTGGGGCTGAAAGTTTGAGATCTGGTACCAGAATGGTCTAGTTCTGGTGAGGACCCTCTTCTGGGTTGTAAGCTTCTAGCTTATTGTTGTCTCTTCACATGACTGAGAACAGAGAGGGGAAAAGCAAGCTCTTTCGGGACCATCATGAGGGCACTGATCTCATTCATGAGGGCGTAATGGTTCCCAGGAGTCAGGGAGGAGGGGAAGGGTCAAGAGTGGCTGTGGCTGGGAAGGTCCCCTGAGGAGTCCTCTTGAACTGTTCTGTATCTTGACTGCAGGGGGGCCTTGTGCTATTATAGTAGAATATTCCAGGCTCAGTAATTTATAATGAACAGAAATTTCTTGGCTCACAGTTCTGGAGGCTGGAAAGTTCAAAATCAAAGGGCCAGTGTTTGGTGAGGGCATCTTGCTCCATCACCCGTTGACAGAGACAGAAGGGCAAAAGGGCAAACAGACAGAGCCTTTCCTAATTGGTAGACCCATTCACAGGCCCCTGACCCTGTGGCCTACACACCTCCTGTTAGCCCCTCACACTGTTGCACTGGGGATTGAGTTCCCATATGTGCTTACTCAGGGACACATCCAAACCACTGCAGGTGGTATCACGTGAACCTACACAGAAGGTGTAACAGCACAGAGCTGAACACACGCAGGCTCGCACACGTGTACGCAGCTGAACACACGCAGGCTCTCGCACATATGCACGGAGCCGAACACACGCAGGCTCTCGCACATGTGCACGCAGCTGAACACACGCAGGCTCTCGCACGCGCACACACAGCTGAACACACGCAGGCTCTCGCACACATGCATGGAGCTGAACACACGCAGGCTCTCGCACGCACGCACACAGCTGAACACACGCAGGCTCTCGCACGCGCGCACACAGCTGAACACACGCAGGCTCTCGCACGCGCGCACACAGCTGAACACACGCAGGCTCTCAAACACACAGCTGAACACACGCAGGCTCGTGCACACGTGCACACAGCTGAACACACGCAGGCTCGTGCACACACAGCTGAACACACGCAGGCTCGTGCACATGTGCACACAGCTGAACACACGCAGGCTCATGCACACGTGCACACAGCTGAACACACGCAGGCTCTCACACACACAGCTGAACACACGCAGGCTCGTGCACACGTGCACACAGCTGAACACACGCAGGCTCTCACACACACAGCTGAACACACACAGGCTCTCGCACATGCGCTGAACACACAAGGGCTCTCACACACATGTACAGAGCTGAATGCATGCAGGCTCATGCACACGTACAAAGCAGGAACTCTAAAATTACTGGCCTGCATCCCTGCCAATGCACAGACTGGCCCTGTGCCCTGGTTTGCAGGGTCTGCCCTCAGGGGCATCTGGGCACAGTGCAGGGGTCTGTGTCATTTCTCACAGCTGCACATGAGCCTCCGTGTTTCAAAACACAAAGCCTGATTTTGAGAAAGCAGTCACATTCATAAAAGATAAAGTGTCAGTGCTATTAGTTCAAGTCTGACATTGTTAAGAACAATGGCACCTTCTACTAGCAAAGAATGGCTAGTTGGGTACTAGTGAAAACTAGCTTCTCTGGCAAATTTATGAGAGAAAAGTAAGCAAGAAAACATCTCTAGAATAAAGACACATAGCATCTCTCACCTTTCAAGGGCATCCAAAGAGGTCCAGGTGTTTTCTTATTTCTTTTTTTTTTCAGGTGTTTTCTTATTTCTTAGTTTTCATTTGTGTCCTGCAAACATCTGCTGAGGCTCTATTTTGCTCCATGTACTATTTTTGGTATTGACCATAGTGAAATAGATAAGTTGCTCTCTGTCTGTATCCAGCTCCCAAGCTAGTGAAGGAAAGTGATGTGTGTTTGTGTATGAAAAGCAACATCATCTGTCTTCTATCAAAAAGATTTCCCCTTATCTAGCCAAGGTGGAGGGTGGAACTGCTCACTACGCCAACATTTATAAGACAAGAGAGTCAGAATCAGGATGCAAACAGCAGTTCTGGCCCCTGCAACTGTCCGCAGGCCCTCTGCACAGTTAACTGCACGAACCATCTATGATGTAATGACGGACACAAACTCATCTCAGGCGAGTTACCAGATACACCTTAGCACAGTGAATGAGTTTAACGGCTTGGTTGTAAAATGCCTTTCAGACTGAGAGTTTGAAAGAAATGAAGAAAAGATGATTCAGCATCAATTCATTGCAAAGGTGAGAGGCTGGGAGTTGGAAATTACCATACAGTGAGAAAAAGCCCAATGCCACACAAGGTGCTGTGATTACACTCAGAAAGCACGAGCCAGATGAGTGACTCAGAGGGAAAATCAGCAGGAACTCTGGGGAGAAGAGATCGTATAGAATTTTTCAGAGCAAAAAGGCAAATAGAAGCACCCAAATTACAGAGATCACCACCCACACACATGATGATATAAGACATGGCCTGGAGTAGATTTTACTTGGGCTTTAGTGGAACACTTGATGCTACTCTAATGTAAGACCTTAATGTCAAAGGTCCAGTGCTGGTCACAGAAGCACCAAGACATTGCTGCTAAAATGACAGATTCCTCCTGAGACGCTGGCACCTCCAGTGTCAGGAGTCTGTTATCAGCCGTCTCTTCCCCTCTCTGTCCTCACTTGGAGCCACCTTTGGTTTTGATCTCATAAAACCCCTTCCCCCTTGTGTTCACCAACATGTCTAGCCACAGAAACTCAACCTGGAGGTCTTTGCTCATCTCCTCTTCCCATCTGAAATGCCTTCTGATCTGTATTTTTGGCCTACATAAATTTCATGCCTTTTCAAGACTCAATTTCAAGACTACCTTCTAGGCAAAGCCATTTGGAACCACAGGAACCCACGATGCTTTTTGTTACCCCTAAAATGCAGCTGTTAATCTTGGTACTAGTCATTCTATACTCAGAGCTTGCCACTTAATATTGTTTGGAAATTAACAGTGAGAGAGGATACCCAGGAAAAGTGAAGCCTGGAAGAACAAGGGCTTTCTCACAGAAGCCCAAGGACACACCTGCAAAGTCCTTCCCATGGTAGCCCAGCTCTTAAGAAGTTGCAAAACTTAGCTTCCTGGGTCCTTGGAACTCATGCTTGCTCCTTGCTTTGGCTTCTGTAAACCCTGCACATGATTTGACACCTCCAATGAGACGTAAGATGGCAATTCCTTTGTCTGTCTACTTGTGAGTCCAATAAAAGGACAGGCACAGAGCTGATTGGGGAGCTCTGTCATTTTGGATTCTAGTCTGCTGCAGCTCTGATGGCTGAAATCAAACCCTTTCCTCTCTGTCATGGATGTTTGGGTGATTCTTTCTCCACCAGGCCTAGCTTCCTGCCACAACAGAAGTCCTATCTTTTCAGCTGACCCACATGCCCATAGCTAAGGCCTGGGCTTTTCTTTCTTTTCTTCCCTTCTGGGGGCAGAGACTGTCTACCATGGGCACTGGTGAATCCCAGCAGCTTAGACACACCTTCAGCACGATAGTAGCTCAACCACTAACAAACAAAGCAATGAACAAATTAACACACTGACTTGAGTTTCTGTGGCTAGACATGTTGGTGGACACAAGGGGCAAGGTAGACACTTGGTTTTTCAAAGGTAATGGGCAAAGGCAGTGATGGCTGTTGGAAAATTCCACCAAGAAAAGAAACCAATGAATCTATTGGAAGCAAAGATTGAGTCCTCAAAACGCACACCAAACTTATAATACACTGAGTGGAAATAATACAAAATAAACCAGAAAGGGAGTGTAGGATTAACCTGAGGAAGCAAGGTGAAGTCACGTGAATAGCAGGGGCTGTGTGACGGTAGGGAAGGGCCGTCTGCTCCGTCGCGACTGTGAACAGATGGCCCATCGTTTGCTGGAAGTGAGTGAATGTGTGTGTGTGCTGTGTGTATGCACATGTGTATGCATGTGTGTGTGTGTGCACGTGTGAGAGCGTGTGTGTTTGTGCCTGTGTGTGTGTGAGCGTGTACATGTGAGTGATATAGAAGCACTGAAAGGTGTCCTGAAGGTGCCTGAGAACAGGGCAGAGGATGTCAGATCATGAGTACAGGACAGTAAACAAGAGCACTGACGTTAGCTCGAGACCAACATGTCTACACAGGAAATCCTTTAGTGCACTGACTTGTAAGCCTGCACCTTGAATGTGACGCCTTCTTGAAGAAATAGTTATAAACAAGGGTGAGCCGGCAGATGGGGCAGCCACACAGCAGGGCTCGCTGGGCAGGCCGTGAAGAACGGGGGCAGCTCTGGGTTTCTCACTAACCTGCCAGAGAACACCTGCCCATTAAACACACATAGATGCAACATAACGGAACGGTTTGAAAACACACAAAGCACGAGAGCAGGGCAATCTCTAGATGCCGGAGATGAGGATATAATTCATGAGGACACTGAGTTGTGGAGTAAGCCTGGCAGCTGACCGAAGCATCAGGCCTGAACACAGGCCTGGAGTGGGGCCTCAAATTGTAGCGTCCCCCATGGGGCCAGAGCAGGTCCTTGGGCCTTCATGGGGCTTAGCATCTACAACTGTGGGCCCCTTAATAAAGCCAGTACCCACACATGGATTAACCTTCCGTGCAAATGGTCGGCGTGGATGTGGAGAGAAGGGAACACTTCTACTCTGCTGGGGGGAATGCAAGCTAATATCTCCTTTTTGATTAACACATATGTGCACGTTCTATTTTATGTATTATATTTTTACAACACAGTACACTAGAGAAAAAGAAAATGTTAAAAAAATCTAAGGCAGGGGAAATGCACTTAGAGTACTGTACTGTGCTTAGCGATGCTGTAAGTTTACAGCCTGTTTCCAGGATGGACCGTCTGCCTGACACAGGGGGCAGCCGTTCAATCGACAGCACACAGGTCAAATCGACAATTTGACCTCTTCTTGGAGCGTCCTGACTTTGCTTCTTGGGAGCACGTCCAGCTTCACCACTGGCACCTCACCCTGGGGCCACAGTATTGGTCAAGGTTTAAGGCAGGACACCTTGTTTCTTAAACATGACGAAAACACTCAAGAGCTTCACGAGATCACTCTTGACTGTGATATGCAAAGACGACGAGTGGCATGTGGCATGTTCCGCCACAGCCGAGCTCACCACTGCTGCAGCAGGAGGGGCTGCGGGACGACCACAGCAGTGCAGTAGGGACCAGCACGGACGGCACCAGCTCCGCTCACCTGCTGTGTCTCCGTGGTGCTCACATTCTCCTAGCTGTGAATGTGCGTGCAGAGTCTGTGTCAGTGCACAGAAAAGACATAATTAAGTCAAGAGAAATGAGCAAGGTGCCAAAAAGGATTAGGAGGTAAAGACATTCCAGGCAAATAAGCAAAAGAAAACTATTGTGATTATCAGCAGACAGGTGGGACTTTGAAAAAATAAAACTAAACCAACCCACCTCATTGTTAGGGATAAAGAGAGTAACTGGTTAATAATAAAAATAAAGAACTGATTAGAAAGCTATACTAACCCTTAACTTGTAGGCATTTAATCCCGAAGACATATAATATATAAAGCAAAAGTATATAGAATTACAAGTTTCCTAGTGCATTCCTCTCAAAATCTAACAGGTAAAGCAGACTAAAAAGTAGGATAAAGAATATATCCAAGATATAAAGAAGAAGGTAGTGAACGACTGTAGGGTTCTACCTTCAATGGCTATAAATTCACCCTTGTTATAAAAACTGATCAAGTGGTAGGCCCAAAAATACATTCCCAAAATTTATCTCAGAGTACACTCTTGATTACATTCGAATAAATTAGGAAAGTTCCTAACTTATTAAAAAAATATAAAGCAATATTGTTTTTGTTAAAAGAGTTAAAACACACATACACTTGGAAACTAAATAATACATGAGTAAAAATTATAATTGAAAATATGAAATATTTAGCACTGACTGCATTAAGACACTCGACGCCGAGACTCATAGATGTAACTAAAGTAATAGAGGGAAATTCATACCCATCTTCTCATAGAAATGAGAGAAGGTTGAAGTTATGTGGTAATTTTATCTCAACAATTAAAAATTAGAGCAAATGTAAAGACAGCAGGAGGAAGGGGATGACACAGTAAGAGCAGTAATTAACGGGGATACAGCAGAGATGAAAAGACAGAATAAAAACCAGAATGAAAACAGGCCTTTCACAAGAATGTAAATATACAAAATTATAACCGAGTGATAAAGAGCAGAACAGAAAAGGCACAAGTAATATTAAGAATGAAACACAGGGTTCAACTACATTAGAAACACATGAACAACTTGACTCTGATGATTCTGAAAACTGAGTTGACGGTGCTCTAACCAGTCAGTAGACTCAGGGGGAGACATGCGTGAGCAGCACTCCGGTCCTTACAGGAATGAAGTAGTAGTTTAAGAACCAGGAGAGTATCACGCTCAGATGGGATAGATGCCCTCTTACTTATATGATTGATTGAGGAAAGATATAATGAAAATATGAAGACTCTAAGGTATATCCAGTAACATACATTTAAAAACTAAGTCATATCCAAATAAGTTAAATTTCAGGAATGCAGAATGTTTAGTTTAACATTTGATGCTTTATTTAGGCAAATCATTATCGTAATAGATTAAGCAAAAAGGATATGATTCCTTCTAAATGCAGGGGAAAATAACTTGAAATCACAACACACATTTACAACTAAAAAATGCAAACGAAATTAAAGTGAAGGATAAGGACTTCATTAATCTTTGAGAGAACAGCACAGAAAGCACACAGAAATCACGCTTGGCAATAAGAAGGTACAAATGTTCATTTTAAGTCAAGAAGAGATCTAGAGCACGTGGTTTCATGGTTTCTAGGCTAATGTGAGATTGAAAATAGTAGCCAGTGAAGTAAGGCAAAAGACAGAAAAGATATGTAGGTAAGGGAGACAGGGAATAGTCGCCGACTGTGAATGCCTGTATGTGTAAAATACCCAAGAGGATCCAACCACCAGAACTTCACAGTAAAACTGGTTACTTCACTATATACAAGAGTCATGTTACAGAGTCCTCAGCAGGGCCGGGGGCAGTGGCTTATGCTTGTAATTCAGAAATTTGAAAGGCTGAGGAGGGAGAACTGCTTGAGGCCAGGAGTTTGAGACCACCCTGGCATAAAAGTAAGAACCCTCTCTCTAAAACAAAACAAAAAAATAAAATAAAAAAATTAGCAGGGTGTGGTGGCTCATGCCTACAGACCCAGCTACTTGGGAGGCTAAGGCAGGAGGACTGCTTGAGCCTAGGAGTCGGCAGTTACAGTGAGCTATGATGGTGCCACTGCATGGCAGCCTGGATAATGGAGAAAGACCCTGCCTCTAAATAAATAAATAAATAAATAAAAGTCATTAGCAATTCCATTCATTGATAACAACCAGTAATTAAAAAGGAAGAACTAATTTATACTATTGAAAATTATATACAAATAATGATTCTAAAATATGTTTAAGACATTTATGGTTAGTGTTATAACATTTTATTGGAAAAGTTAAAAGACCTCTATTTATGCTATATACCATGTTCCACAATGGGTAATTCAACACCATGAACTTGTCAATTTTCCCCACATTAATATCTCAACTCAATATACTTTCTACACAAATGCCAACAGGGATTTTAGTAAAATTGGAAAGATGACTCCAGATACATATGGAAGACTAAGAGGTAAATAACAACTAATACACGTTTTAGAAGAAAGGACTCAAACATAAATTGATCATAAAGCCAGAGTACTTGGAAAGTCTGGTGTTTTGTAAAGATAGGTAAATAGAACAGAAGAGAAAAACAAGAAATGGATCATGACATGAGGCTTAATAAATGGCTATTACTGCATTAAAAACTACCCGGAAATGATGGAACAATTTAATGAATCATGATGACAAGATGACTCTTGGTCTAGGAGAAAAATGAAGTTAGATCCTGAGATTCTTTCTTCACAACATAAACATAAATACTTTCCAAAAAGATCACAGACTTACACAAAATTAATAATCTTTAGAAGAACACATAGGAGACTATTTTTTATTTTTAAGATAAGCTTTTAAATAGAAGAATAACACATCCAGAAAAAGGACACAAATCATGTGTACAGTTCAATGAATTTACACCTAGCATAAAAATGTATAAATCAAGAAATTCCATTTTCTCCAACACTAAGAAACCCCACATGCACTTCCCCATCACTGCATCCCAACCTCATGGCCCATCCTGACTTTGTACAAATGGAGCCATTCTAGCTTTATTCTTTTGGATCTGGCTTTTCTTTCTTAACATTATATTGGTGAAAAAAAAAGATAAAAAAGTAAATAAATAAAAATAGAACAGAGCAGCCAGAGCCTTGCAACAATATAAATGACGTTAGATACACATCAGCACAGACCCAGAGAAGAAATGAGAGGGCAGGAACATGAGAAATCTGTGAAGAGATAACGGCTGAGGGGAAGACAACCCACAACAGGTCCGGGAATTCACAGGACCCCCAGCAATGACATCTGTGCACACGATATGCTAACCATTGGAAATTAAAGATAAAGTCCTGAATGCATCCAGACAGGAGAAACACGATAAGAAGGAAAACAGAGTTGTCCCAGAACCTACATGCGCCGGGGACAAGGAAACGACACAGGTAAGTACTGCGGAAAAAATCACTGGAATTATTGACCGAGCAAAAATACCATTTAAAAATGAAAGTGAAATACAGAATTCTTCAGATAAACCACAGCTGAGAGAATTCACTGCCCACAGAGCAGCACTGCAATGTTAAGAGAAATTCCTCAGGAACAGGGAAAATGGTGTCAGAGGAAATTTGCATCTAAACGAAAGGATCACGAATTAAGGAATAGGTCACTACATATGCAGCTGTTTTTTCTTATTTTAATGATGGCTGATTTTCTATTCTAAAAATACTGACAATATAGCACAGGGTTTAACATATGTAGAAATAAATGTGCAGCAAACTGTCAGAAAGGGTGATGGGGAGAAGTCGGGCGGTGTCCTTGTAAGGGTTTCCTACGTCATGTCAAGTGGTGAATCATCTGGAGGTAACTGTGATAAAAAGACACTCAGTACATGATAAACGCAGAGTAACCACCCACAAGCAAAACAATCAGGTCAACAGTGGAAATAAAATGTAACAGTAAGAAACTTGAGTAACCAAAAGAGGAAAGGAAAAAATGAACCCCAGGTGAGAGGGGATGCAGAAAGACACAGATAGCAAAGGGTAAGTTTGAGCCAAATCCTGCTGGTAATCATATCAAGCATAATGGTAAACCAAATGTCGATAAATATTTTACTTAAAGGGACAAATAAAATGTCTTAGGTTTTACAGGTCGTAAGTACTGCAACTGCTTTAGTAGTGCAAAAATAGCTTCGGATGATACATAATAAATGCTCATAGATGTTTTACAATAAAACTTCATTCAAAAAAACAGGCAGAGAGCTGAATTTGGTTCAGGGGCTATAATTTGCTAATATCTTATCTGAACTTTATGTTTAAAAAGGCAGAGAGTGAGGGCAGCACCTGTGGCTCAGTGAGGAGGGCACCAGCCCCATATACCAAGGGTGACAGGTTTGAACCTGGCCCTGGCCAAACCGCAACAAAAATATAGCCGGGCCTTGTGGCAGGCACCTGTGGTCCCAGCTACTCAGAAGGCTGGGGCAAGAGAATCAGCTAAGCCCAAGAGCTGGAGGTTGCTGTGAGCTGTGACACTACGGCACTCTACCAAGGGTGACAAAGTGAGATTCTGTCTCTAAAAAAAAAAGGCAGAGAGTGTAAAATTTTTAAAAAGAAAGACCTAATTATATGTTAGCTACAAGAAACATACTTTAAAATATAAACATACTAAAGGATGAACAGTAAAAAAGATAGAAAAAGTGATACTACGTAAATACTGATCAAAATAAACCTGGTAATACTATGTTAACATCAAAGGAATAGATAGCAGAACACAGAATGTTAGCAGAGAAGAGAACACTACCAGGGACGTTTCACAGGACAAAAGAGCCAATTCATCCAGAAGACATGCAAGTCCCAGACGGGTATCTGTTTCTTGTGAGAGCATCAATATCCATTACGTAAAACTAGACCAACTTGAAGAGGGAGCTGACAAATCCACCAGGACACTGGAGATTTCAATACATCTCACTCAGTATTTGAGGGAACAGAACACGTCAGCAGTTAGACAGAACGACTAAATAAAAATGCCACACTTCACAGCAGGTCACTCAGCAGCATCTGGACTCACACCATCTTCAGGAGCCCAGGTACGGTCATTAAGATACATCACATTCGTCACATTCGAGCTTCGGGCATGGCTGCTTATACATAATGCCACCTGCACTTTTCTGTACATTTGAAACATTTCAGTGACAGCAACCAAATATTCCATCACTTTAATAAAAGTGCCAGCTTTGAAAATTCATAGACTTGAATTTGCAACTCAGATTCCCAAATCACCGCGCAGCCGTGGACAGGTCATGGACTTCCCTTCATCTCAGGGTCAGCGTCTGCGTGGTGAGTGGGAGGAACTGTGAAGCCCACAGCAGGTTTCTAGCGAAGACTAAAGGGGAACGTGCGGGAATGTACGTGACACGGGGCCTGGCACACGGCAAGCACTCAAAAGTGCTAATTATTATTCCTTTATCAAATAGTTTTGGGACAGAACAACAAAATTAAATAAAAAGGCATATGAGTCCATAAAATCTACATTTCCCAAAAGAGCTGGCAAGTTGGAATGAATCACAAGCTCCTGAGCAGCTTTGGTTGGGGTTGTAGTCTGTCCATGAGAGAGTTTCTCAGAGAAGTCCTCCCCTACCGAGAGCAACACCGGGAGTCAGAGCACAAATGCACATCCAGCAAACACGAGGACCTGAGGAGCATCTGTGAGCCCAGGGTCAACCCTCTGACTCTGCACAGTCCCCTGTGATGATAGCAGAGACTGTGGCAGGTCTTAGAGGTCCACACCGGAGGGAAGGGACTCGGCTGGGAAAGAAAACACAGGCTCTTGCCTTAGCTCTGGCGCAGATTTCACTTCACCACCCAAGCACCATTGCCTTCACATATGTAATGAGGATACTATCGTCAACTCTGTCCACATCACGTGGTTATTTCTTGAACTAAAAGAGATAAACAAAATGAAAAAGCTTTATAACTGCAAGGTGGTATGGCAGGTGCTGCCTGGGACAGACACATGCTCTGCCCCCTGGACCCTGCAGGGTCTTCATCTGCCCCCGATTCTACTCTGTGGAGGTGGGAGGCGGAACTCTCTAGGGAAGACCAACGTGCTCTTTTGGTTATTTGCCTGCACCAATTTACAAGTTTGCATTGCTGTGTAAAGTGCTGGCAGCAAAATCCACACCATGCACGTTCACAGGCTTCATCAGCCCAGATAAGATGCAGTTGTTGTCCAGCATGGTCACTGGGAGAGCCCAGACTCACCACTGTAGGCCCCTCCTGAAGGCAGATGGAGTGTCTGCTCCACTGAGCCTCCTACTCCAGGGCCTCCAGCACCACCAGTTATTGGCAGTACAGGTGCTGGTTTCACAGTAAGGTCCCTACAGGACATACCAGATCCAACCTTGTAAATTAACAAGGACATGAAGCACCATGAGAAACAGACACAACAACCACAGACTTCCCGGGGCGCCCTCCCCACCTGGAGATGCACACGGGTCGTGTGAGCCTGTCCTCAGCCACAGCAGAGCTAAGGGCCAGCACCTACAAACACAGGCTCTTCATCAGTCCTCAGGCCCCTTGAATTACAAAGAGGTATTTGACAAGTCTTCTACTGAATTGTGTTCAATTGTTTCCAGCGGATAACTGCAGCCTTTTGTCTAATCTATTTATAAGGTTGTTAATTTCATGCACCAGTGTTTTGTACTTGGAATCAGTGACATGGACAAACTCAGGCTGGCAGCTGAAACTGAGCAATGATCTGGCGGCTCACGTTTCATCTCATTGTGGGATCCAGATGATGGCTCAGGACAGTCTGCAGCAAAGAGCACAGCCTGGAAAACGTCTGTGCTCTGCACAGGTAGCACAGATGATCAGCCTCAGACTGCTCCCGTCAGCAGCTTCCTTCTGTTACCTTCTGAAGGGCTCTGACCTCATGAAGTGTCCACCTGGCACTGTTTCTTGGTATGAAAATCCAGACTTAAAATTTAAACATATTTGTGAAATGTAAGCATAGTTTCGTACATTAATAGACAATACCGGCTTCTAATTTAGTCCCCATTTTGGTAAACAAGTATCTCACTGTTTTAATAGACAGAAACCTAAACAGAAGACAGTTACCAAATGGAGTGTTTTTTCTTAACTATGCTCTATGGGTTGCGTCTCCCAAAGAAGGTACGTTGAAATCATAACCCTCAGGGTCTCAGAACGTGACCTTGTTCAGGGGTTTGTACAGAGGTGATCAGGTTAAAATGAGGTTGTTGGGGTGGGCCTTAACCCACTGTGATTGGTGCCCTTCTAAAATGGGAAGACCTGGGTGCCTGTGTGCATGCACACACACACGGAGCACACTGTGTACGGGGGGAGGCAACGACTGGGCTGGTGCTTCCCTACACCCAGGAAAGCTCTGACCGCCAGCAAACCAGGGCAGTTAGGAGAGAGGTCTCCCTCCCAGACTCAGAGGGAGCCTCCCTTGCCAACTCCTTGGTCTCTGACTTCAGTCTCCAAACTGTTGAGAGAGTAAGGTTTGGTTGTTTAAGTCCAGTCTATGGTTCTTTGTCACGAAAACCCTTAGCAGGTAATACCCTCTGTGAGACGCCAACACACGGCTGTGCCTCTGCGGCCTCTCTCCATCTCTCTCTCCCGTCTCCCTGTCTCTCTCCCTCTGTCTCTCCTCGGTGTCCAGTTCACACCAGCGGTCAGTGCCTGGAACAGGCCCTGCTCTTCTTGCTCCAAGATCTTGTATGCTCTTCCCTCTGCCTTGAAGTACTAAGTAGCCCTAGGCTGCTTTCAGATTTACCGATAGTGAGATGGTTGATTAGATACTCACCTTATCATGACATTGGCCACTTATTAGCAAATAATTTGACAAATACTTTATTCATACCCTTCTTTCTACCTCATACTTCTAAATTCCCTAAAATAAAACAATGGACTAATACTTTTTTTTTTTTCAGAAATTTCTTCATCAGTCCTCAGGCCCCTTGAATTCAAAAATTCAAAAATTCAAAAATGAATTTTATCTTGAGTAGAGAGGGGTGCTATCAATTTCCCACGCTGTTCAGACCTGCCTCACTGTCCAGCTAAGATGGGCACCAGCACTTCCGGACTTTTTACTCCCAGGCTGACAGCACATCCTTCCGTGCTGACACTGTTTTTTCAAAGTTCCTTCCAAAGCACTCATGCTTCAAGGCCCAGCTGAAGAGCCATTTTCAATTTAAAAGTTTCCCCCGTGAAAACCTCATTTTTCCCTTGCTTTACATTGTCTCAATGCCGTCATACACAGTGGATACAAAGACACGGCGGGGGGGGGGGCGCCTGTACGGTTCTCCCCCTGTGCTCAGGCACCCTCAGAGGGGGCAGCAGTGAGGAGGAGGGGAGGCAGCACGGGGAGCCCCCTCCTCCCTTCATCCGCCGAGGACTGGCAGGGCGCAGCCAGTGGGGACGCTCAGCACTTCCAGTGAAAGCATGAAGAAAAAATGGAACAGTTTTACTTCAATAGTTTTTGTAATTTGAGTCAAATGCCCTTTTCCTTTTCATGAACTAAAATGAATCCCTGATCCTGGGAAAAGTAAGTAGTGCCCTGCTATAAATGTGAGATGAGGGTTTATGTACAAAGACAAATGCTTCCAAGTGCAAACTCCACTCAGATGTCAGAGTCTATTAGGCATAATACGGGAAAGAAAAGTGCAGTCTCTTTGCAAATGCAGGCCACCTAGCCTCCACCCGCCTCCTGTCCCCTCCCGTCCCCTCGATGGCCTGAACTGAGAAGGGGCCCAGGCCACCTGGCCTCCACCTGCCTCCCGTCCCCTCGATGGCCTGAACTGAGAAGGGGCCCAGGCCACCTGGCCTCCACCTGCCTCCCGTCCCCTCGATGGCCTGAAGTGAGAAGGGGCCCAGGCCACCTAGCCTCCACCCGCCTCCCGTCCCCTCGATGGCCTGAAGTGAGAAGGGGCTCAGGCCACCTAGCCTCCATCTGCCTCCTGTCCCCTCCTGTCCCCTGGATGGCCTGAAGTGAGAAGGGGCCCAGGCCACCTTGCCTCCACCTGCCTCCCGTCCCCTCGATGGCCTGAAGTGAGAAGGGGCCCAGGCCACCTAGCCTCCACCTGCCTCCTGTCCCCTCCTGTCCCCTGGATGGCCTGAAGTGAGAAGGGGCCCAGGCCACCTTGCCTCCACCAGCCTCCCGTCCCCTCGATGGCCTAAAGTGAGGAGGGGACTAGGGCTTTCAACTTTGGCAAATGGGTGCTGTGCTAGGCTCCACCTCCTTGACAACGGTAAGCAAAACACCATCCAATAGAGACCTTCTCTTAACTCAGTAGATTACTGGGAAAAGAAAACCTGTAGCTAGCACAACTCCTACGACTCACATTTATGAAAATCTTATATAATTTATGCTCGTAGAGTGAGTGGTCTTAACTAATGATCTAACTCAGTTCCTTTACAGATGGCAAAACAGAAGCCCAGAGACTTCCAACCATGTTCCCAAGGTCAAACCAGACAGCAGCAAGGCAGGGGGCACTGGCACCTGTCTCTTGGTTCTGAGTCTGGACGCCTTCCCGGCAGCACAGCTGGGTCTGGGAATCCCAGGAAGGAGGCATAAGGAGAAGAAGGGGCAGGAAGAGGAAGAGCTGACCAGGGACAGGAGGCAGGAAGACAGGGAGGTCAGGGGAGCACAGAGGCGGCGAGGAGACCAAGGCTGAGCGATGCCGCCGTCCTTAGTCCCCTGTGCTCAGTAACACTCCACATCACATGGCCGTTCCTAAACTCATCAATATCAAATAAACACTTCAGCATCAATGCACAAAAAGCAAACGTACAATTTGGGTTAAAATTCCACAAATTCCATCAAGGTACAAATGCCATGCCCTGATAAACACCCCACCCCCTGGTCTGGGTAGGAAAGCCCCACCAAGCAATGCACAGGGGGGCCATCCAGAGACAGGGGAAGGGCTGGTGTCCAGGCAGGGTCTTGGTCAGGTCCAGGTCAGGCCCAGAATCCCCTCTGAAAAGCACAGAGCTCCTATCGAGTCCCTTTCATCGGGAGTGCAGCACGGGTACCTCGCTGTAAGTTCAGTGCTGGGGCAGGTGGTGGGGGCACGGGCAGAGGGGACAGTGCAGACACCGCACTGCATTCACTGGGGATACTCCAAGTTGGGAACTAGACATGAATAGTAAGGAGGTTAGATAAAAATGCAAACATGAGGCTCGGCGCCTATAGCTCCACCGGCTAAGGCGCCAGCCACGTACACCAAAGGTGGTGGGTTCGAATCCCCAGCCCGGACCCGCCAAAACAACAATGACGGCTGCAACCAAAAAATAGCCGGACATTGTGGTGGGCGCCTGTGGTCCCAGCTACTTGGGAGGCGGAGGCAGGAGACTCGCTTGAGCCTAGGAATTGGAGGTTGCTGTGAGCTGTAATGCCATGGCACTCTACCCAGGGGGACAGCTTGAGGCTCTGTCTCAAAAAAAAAAAAAAAAAAAAAAGCAAACATAATATGATTAAGCATCAGGGTACCAAACAGCCCCCCCAAACACTGCAGGACTCACTGCCATAAGCAGCATCTGGCCACAGTGACCTGGGCTGACAGGGGTCATCACTGCTGCCTCGGGGGAAATGGATTCACTTCCTTTTATTCGTTCACTCAGCAAGAATTTATTCACTTACACAGGGGGGAAAAAAACTGGGGACCCAGTGATTCATAACAGATATTCCCTACCTTCAAGGAGCTTGAGTCTGGTAGGGTATATGGGTCTCCCCTCCATGCACCCCGTCATCTGTCATGTAGACCTGCGAGCCACATTCGCCTGGGGACATGGTGGGAATGGCTGACATCGGGGAGAGGCTATTACACACAGTGTAAGCACGTCCACCCATCACCCACCACGTCCTCCTTCCTCACATACCACTCCTCGGTCCATGAGGACCCCTTAGACAAGGGAACCCCCAGGAACATGACTCCTAGGGTCATCCTTTGGTTTCAAGAAGAATAAAGATCCATTGCCTTGGAAGGTAAGGGTGCATGTTATCATTTCTGAAATGCCTCCCTAGGCATCTGAACACCTGGCAGCATTTCTTGTTGAGAGCTCCCGTGGTCCCTCCGCCTTAGTGCAGGCTGCTTCCAGAGCACAGATCGCTCATACCACATAATTAGGATGTTAGAACAATTAAATTGTGCTCAAAAGTTTTATAATGACAATACGTGATTGCAGTATATGGCATAGCTGTGAACAATGTTCTCCAACTCACTAGCTGAATTCTTTATGAGTATGGCTTGGTGGATCCGTGACAAATGGCAGGAGTTTGCTATTTTTCTGTCTGACCTCCCCAGGAACGTGTGCACTCCCCGGGTGCAGCCAGGAGCACTCTACCTCAGAGCCAGCACAGTGATGGGGTCTCATGGGTGAAACCCATTCTCCTGGGCATGTGACCCAGTTTCCCCCCATTTAGACAAAGGGTCCAAGAGAAGACACGTGGCTTTTTTTTCATGTGTTTGCCCTAAGATCCTGAATACACAACTTGTTAGAGTTGATAAATCACTGGTCCTTAATCTGAGATCAATTTGTAATTTCAACAGTATAGCCTCACAGCACAATCTCACTTGTATTGAAAAATCGCATATATTTGGTTTTCCAAAGATTCACAGCAAAGCAAATCTGCGGCTCTGTGATCGTAGGAAGGCCACTTTCACACCTGCAGAATTACCAGCAACGCGGCAAGTGCCCTTATGAGGTCAAGATCTGTGCTGTCCTGCCTTCCTCCTGCCAGTGACTCACAACCTTTTCACCTCTGATTCCACCAGCCTGCCTGCTGCAGGCACAGCCATTGGTGTGGGAATGCTGAGTGACTGTCAGAGTCTGCAACACCTGTCAGGTGCCTCACGGGGCACTGCACCCTGCTGGCTGTGATATCAAACGATTAACTGTGGGGCTGGAGGCTAATTGCACCTGCTGCTCCTTCCCCGCAGCTGGCCCAGCCGGGCACTCACCCAGCAGCAGCTCTTGCCTGTGCCCCTGACGAGTGTGGGGTTAGAGGTATGTTTCTGCTCCTGTTACCCCCAGCCTTCCATTAGCTGGCCAGGGGTATTCGTTAGGAAACAGTTGTGTCCCCCTACAGTAGCCCGCACCTCCTCTGTCCCCTGTCTGCGAAGCTGTATTTAGGGATATTTGATTAAGCCATTAAGATGGGCCTAGAGAACGTGGGGCTGTGCCTGTCACTGTGTCTGGTTTTTAAACATGACGTGCTCGAACATCGCTCTGCTTGCTCCTCTGGAACATCACGTGTGGCCACACTGTCCTGGTCACAGCCTGTCCCATTTCCACTTCCCTGGGGCTTCCTGGGAGGGCCTGCCTGCCTGCCCTTGCTCGGGGCATCTGCTCTCTGTCCTCACCTTTCTCTGGCTCCCTGTGGAGCACTGTCCCCACCTGGCACATTGGAAACCTGTTTTTTCATGACAGTCCCTTCCAATAGCATGTGAGGCCTGTGAGCCTGGGGCTCCTTCTGTTTTGTCCCCCTCACTGTTCCCTGCACCCCCAAGAGCACCTGGTGCACGTGCAGGGCTGAAAAAGCCACCGCTGGGCAGAAAACCCACGAGCATCCTGCTGAGCCGGCGGCCGACGTCACGCGTCTCCCGTGTTATGTTGGTAACATGTTTAAACCCCCTTTTTTGTTTTGGCTTCTTCCATCCTCCCCTCCCCCAGAGTCACACCAAGCAGCGCTCTATGCCAGCAAGGACACTCGCACCTGTCTTGGCTCACCCCTGGTATCATGGCCGTCTAAGGCAGGTAGTGACTGTGGCCACTGTCACCAGGTCCGTGAGTCCATCTGTAGGTGGGATGAAGGGGCCACGGAGCCTGGCCCCGCCCACCCCTGCACGCAGCACCAAGCAGGGCGGGAAGCAGCCAGGCCTCTGTCTGCACCTGCAGAGAGCACAGGCCAAGGCCCTGCCCTGACACCCTCCACGCTCGCTCTGGGACCTGACACAGAGGGACGGGGGAACATTCCTTGGACCTACAATCCTATTTTCAGGCTCAAGCTTTTGGAATCTGTTCTGGGCAACATGGTCTTTGTTCCCTAAAGAAGCCCAGCAGGGGCTGCAGCTGGTGATGGGTTTGGCAGCTGTGGTCTCCTCTGCTGGATCCGAGCCTGAGGCTGTTTATATTTAGACAGAGGAAATGCTATTGAAACAGCAAAGCCCTTAATCTTGGCAGCTTCACTCCCAGCATGCAGCGGGGCAGGCTCCGCGGCTCCCATCCAAGGCCCTGAGGAGCCGGACGCCCTTTGTTCCCTCCTCTCCTCCCAGACTTTCAATTATCTTACTGTCCTCCCAAAGACAGGCCACTGGGAGATAATGACAGTGAGTCATCCAGTCCTTATCGTTGTCACCCTCACAATTACCTTTGACACTGTCAGCAGGGTAATTAGCAGGGCTGTCGTCCTCTGCCTGGTCACGGCTATTTCTGCTTCTCATCTTCATCATCATCATCCTCACGTCCGCCCCCACCACAGCTATCGGCATCGTCATCAGCTGCCATCATTAGGGCTAAACCCATAATTCAATGCAGGCTTAACCCAAATCCACAGCAAGAGTTCCTTCCCTCTGCCAAAAGCCACCTGCAATTTAAACACTCACCACTGGTGTGTGTAACTGTGGGGTAAAGAGTGAGGGCAGGTGTGAGGCCGTCCTTCCAGATTCTGGCCATCAGCCTCCCCCCTTTCCCTGGTGGTCTTTGTGGTTTCATCTTTGCTCACTGGTCTGTAACCTCCATGCCAATGAAATGCCAAGATGCCACAGATAATCAAACTGGCATTTTGCTGGGCTGAGCGTGCAGGGCCCAGCATGGGGCCACGTGTGGATTTCTTGGTCTCGCTCTGTGGTCACTGTCATGTAACCGGTGATGCTGACTCACTGTATTGCCTGAGGCAGATAGATGGTGCAGTCAATAGTCACTCACTGGATGGATTTGTTTTGGTTTGAGTAAAAAATTGTGTCTACACTCTACCTCAGCAAATAAAGGTCCGTTTGCTAAGCTGAGCTCCTCCATTTCAAATACAAACCTGACACGGAGCACGGACTTTGTTTTGAATAAATTTGAATGTTGTGATGCTGAAAGGTTCTACAAAGACCACTAGGAAATGACGCTCAAGCACACAGGTGTAAAAGCTCAGGAAGGAAGCTTGAGGGAAAGCTCAGGTTGTACGTTTTTATCAAGAAAGTGGACGTTTGCAGTTACACGCTGGTTTTTGCTTTGTCTCTACCCCAGGTTCGTTCTTGGAATTTGAGCAGGTGGAGACACTCCACTGGGCAATAAGTACCATTTTGCCAGACCAGTGACAATCCCAGAACCATCTGCATTGCTTTGTACGTTTTATTTAATAAGCAGATGACACCTGAGAGCAAAAACAAACAGCTGTTTTCCCGACTGGGGACAGGTGTGGGGGCTGGACACTGAGGGCAACTTGGTCTCCTCGGCCCTCCCCTCCGCACAACCCTTTCTACCCATGACCTGAAACAAAGGAACTCCCATGATACGGCAAGACGAGAGGATCGGGGGTGAGTTTCACCTGAACGAAGAAAACTCACTTAGTCCTTAGTCCTTCGCTCAGTTACTTCAGTCACGAACGCAGGTACTTAGCAAGGTGAGACCTGGGTGACCCACTGTTAAGGCCACGTGGAGACTTGTCCTGGGCCCCTGTGTGGCTGGGTACAGGAAGGAGCATGTGGGAGACTTGTCTCTACACACTCGGAGGCCAGCAGTGGTGAGCGCACTTCCTTCACTGCTGGCCTGGAACTGCACTGCCTGGTAGGGCAGCCACAAGTTGCAAGTGACTGTGTAATTTTAACTTAATTACAATGAAATTAAACTATGAATTGAGTCCCCCAGTCACATCAGCCGAATTTCACAAGCTGAGAGTCACATGCTGATGGTGCTGCCATCTTGGAGCAAAAGCTACAGACCACTTTCATTGCTACAAAAAAGTCCAGGGGACACGGCTTTATAAAAACGGAATGAGATTCAACAGGCAGGAAGCTTTAAAAGGTGGACTTAAGCTAGCAAACAAAGAACTTTGCAAAACTAAGACTTGTCTATCCAGCCTCAGGAGAGGGTGGTCTAGAGGATGAATTCTGTGTCACCTGATGAAGTCAGGACAGCAAAGGGAGTGACCTCGCAGAGATGGGCTGGGGACTGCCCAGGTGCCCTTACAGAGATGGGCTGGGGACTGTCCAGGTGCCCTCGCAGAGATGGGCTGGGGACCGCCCAGGTTCCCTCGCAGAGATGGGCTGGGGACCGCCCAGGTGCCCTCGCAGAGATGGGCTGGGGACCGCCCAGGTGCCCTCGCAGAGGTGGGCTGGGGACCACCCAGGTGCCCTCGCAGAGGTGGGCTGGGGACTTCCCAGGTGCCCTCGCAGAGATGGGCTGGGGACTGCCCAGGTCCCCTCGCAGAGATGGGCTGGGGACTGCCCAGGT
>NW_003852448.1:4646699-4663462 GCF_000181295.1 Otolemur garnettii
TGGGGACTGCCCAGGTGCCCTCGCAGAGATGGGATGGGGACTGCCCAGGTGCCCTCGCAGAGATGGGCTGGGGACTGCCCAGGTGCCCTCGCAGACATGGGCTGGGGACTGCCCAGGTGTCCTCGCAGAGATGGGCTGGGGACTGCCCAGGTGCCCTCGCAGAGATGGGCTGGGGACCGCCCAGATGCCCTCCCAGAGATGGGCTGGGGACTGCCCAGGTGCCCTAGGTCTCTATGTAGCACAGACCGTGTTAAAGTCAGCAGATGACACAGTGCTTGTTCATGCTTAGAGGGGTCGGGGAGGGGAGGCACCTGCTGAATCTGTGCTCCACATATAACCCCTGTAAGCAGAGGGGTGCGGGGCTCAGCAGGGTGCTCAGTGCCTCCCACCCAAAAAATAACAAAATAGAAATTAAACAAAAAGTACCACAAACCCAGACACAGACACACTCAGGTGACAGTCAAAAGAAGACATGGGTAAAGTCTCAGAGCACAGATTCAGCATCCTGATTCCGTTTCTGTTGGCGAATGGCTTTTAGAGACCAGGCGAGTGTACCACAGTTTGATAAGCCCACTGCTAGTTAATGGAGAAGATGTTTCTCCACCAAGCTGCCAGGTGCCAGTGTGCAGTCAGAGTTCACATGGCGATAAATCCAAGAGGCAAGCACTCGCTTTAGACACACAGAGAAAGACCCACAGTTTATTTTTAAATTGCAATTAAATTTTGATTAAATTATGAAACCATATTTTGTTTTTGGTAACCCATAAATTTTTAATTCCGTGAGGTCCGTGGGTATTTAGTTTCCAGGGAAAGACCAGCTCTTCTATTTAGTGGGACATTTTTAAATTCTCTTGAGTCTAAGGTAGATAGTTAAATATAGCCCGCTGGATGAAGTCCCAGAATAAATCATGGGAAAAGAAAGAAGGGTCTCGATGATGAGAAACTTAGGATAGGGTTACTTCTCATGTAATAGCTGGGAAAATTACTTAATTGGTGGTACTGGAGACCTCCGGTGAGTATCGGATGCTGGAGGAGGACGCCCTAAGCTGATACCAAGACACCACTCAGCAGAACTGAGGTGGAATCCAGGAGAACCAGTCTCCTCCCATGATTATAAACTGAAATATCCAGAGGATGTCTACCGGCAGCATCTCTCAGAATGAGCTGTAGTAGCCAGTGAAGACTCCCCCTCCCCCCAGTGGGAGGGCACTGGGGCCACCCAGGTATGGGGGTGGGATGGAGAAAGCAGTGTTTATTGTGCACAGAGCCTGGAGCTCATTAATGCCACCAGGGTTTAACAAGCAAGACTGTGCTGGCGGCCTGAAACTCGTGTGTTCCCGTCCTCCACTGTTGCCAGGGCGAGCAGATATGATGGAAAAACCTAATGCCCAACTCCTGGCCTCGCTGTGTGCACCCCAGGCTGGCGGGAGTTACCGTGCAGCTGTGTGTGCACAGCCAGGGTTTGCTGGCTGTCCTGCCTGCTGGGACTCGGCTTCAAGCATCCAGCCAGTTCCTGGCACAGGACATGTGACCCAGATGCCCTCTGCACGGCAGGCGAGTGGTGTCCTGTGGCTCTATTGGCTGGCGAGACATGTCCCTGGGCCCAGTGGAGGGGGAGCTGAGTGGTGATGTGACAGGCATAACAGCCTGGCAGCTGGCTGGGTTCTAGTCTTGACTTTCCCACTAAAGGTCATGTGATTTTAGATGAGTCAACTTCAACTTCCCCGACTTCACATTCTTTGTCTATGAAGTGGGAAGTGGGCAGAATTGTCTCAGGAAGGTCTGCTTCAGCTCCATGGTGCTGGGATGCTGTAGTGGCCAGTGTGCGGGAGGCTGGGTGTAGTCTTCACAGAGGAGGCAAGTCTCCCTGGGACAATCAGCACCGGCACAGTGCCTCCAAGGCCTCCAAGGAAGGGCTGTCACATGGCACACACTCAGGTAGCACTACCAGGCTCGGTCCATGGGGCTGCACAGGGAAGGGGTAAGAAGCTGCTGGCTGAGTCCCAACCAAGACAAAGACAGTGGGAACAGGGAGAAAGGAACAGGGCCCAGGTCACAGGGCAAGTTGTCCAGGTGAACTCTACTCAGGAACGCAGCAGCCACACAGCACTCGGTCAGAAGAGGTTGATCGTCCATGACTTACACACTGAGACCGACCACCTTGCCAAGTAGAACTAACTGGGGCCCTTGAGGTGTGCCGAGGCCCCACAGGAATTAATGGTGAAACTCTGATAACAAGTGTGACAAGAAAGGCCACCCCGGCAGCCAGAGCCAACGTCCTCACCTATCCTGCCCTTCTTTCTGAGGTGAAATACAGGCCAGGGCTTGGCAAGAATTTACAGAACCGCCCCTCATTTCTCCCTTCTTGTCCCTATGATTTATGCATTCTGTCATTCATTCCACAAGTATCTGGGATCATTTATCTTCCAGGTACAAAGACAGAGGGGGGCCAGTTCATGGTCTTGGTCTCACAGCTCAGTGCTGAGGGAGACAGTGTAGTTAAAGCTCACCCAGCTTGATGCCCAGGGCACCTGGGGCCCCATTCACTCACACACAAGTTAAATTTTTGAACTGAGTGACCACCAGCCAGACAAGGTTGGAAAGAGATCCCGGTGGAGGAAAGAGTGAGAGCCAAGTCACTCAGGACTCACCCTGCTCCAGGTAGCAGCAGCGTAGACACACAGGGGAGACCTTCCAGCAGAGGACAGGGCTTGACTGATGGTGCTGTCAGGGCCTACAGCTCTCTGCACTGCCCCTCTCTCCTCCTCCCCCACCCTAATAACTAATCTCCGCTGTTCCTGCCCACAGTTCCATGCCTCTAGTGTCCCATGGGACTCCCATCCCCTCCCTGAAACCCTTCCTCTGGAATTCCCCTCGCCCATCACACCTGTGAATCCAACCAACCCTGGATCCTAAATACACAGGAAAACATGGCTGGTTGCACCTATACTGAGCAGGTGCGGATTGTTTCTTTCCTAAACAACGCAATGCAACTATTTACACGGCACACACATTGTGTCAGGTATCTCCTAAACAACGCAATGCAACTATTTATATGGCATGCACATTGTATCAGGTATTTCCCAAACAACACAATGCAACTATTTACACAGCATGCACATTGTACTGAGTATTTCCTAAACAACACAATGTAACTATTTACACGGCATGCACATTGTATCAGGTATTTCCTAAACAACTGCAATGTAACTATTTACATGGCATGCACACTGTATCGGGTATTTCCTAAACAACACAATGTAACTATTTACTCGGCATGCACATTGTATCAGGCATTTCCTAAACAACGTGATGCAACTATTTACATGGCAAGCACATTGTATTGGGTATTCTGAATAATCTGAAGATGACTTATGTGGGAGATGGGCACAGGTTTTTTGCAAACACCACACCATCGTGTACATATGAGCCCCTCGAGTGTGGTGGATTTGGGGGCCCGGTGGTGACCTTTCCTCAGAGGCCAAGGGATGACTGCAGTTCACACAGTGTCCCTCTCTGCCTGTCTTTCTTAATTTCTGCGAGTTACTCTCTGTCTCGTCAGGGGACTTGGCTACTGCACAGAGAAGCAGCCGTTAGAGGGCTCTAGGGTTTTCAGCATTGAAGTTCACTCAGTAACCACGTCTCCCAGGTTTAACCCACTATTGTATACTTCATGAAGCAGCAAGCTTGTTCTTAGAGCACGATGCTTTAAATGCCCAGATGGTGAGGGCAGGGATATGACACAGAAGCCTAAGGCTTTCTCCACATTTGGACAGAGAAAAGCCTCCACCTTGAAGCCAGTCATTCCATACCCTGTCGGATGCCATTCATGTAACATTCTGGGAAAGGCCAAATGCCAGGCACAGAGGACAGGTCAGTGGCTGCAAAGAGCTGGGGTGGAAGGAGGGACTGACCCCAAAAGGGGGCTGAGGGGATTTTCTGGGGCTGAGACTGCTCGGTATCCCCATTCGAAGCAACGGTCACATGACTATCCTGGTCTTAAAACTCACAGAACTGTGCACACAAACACACAAAACCAACTATGAGCATGAAAGGAGAAAAAGAGAAACTCAGTGCAGCATCACATCACATAGAGATGTGCCTTTGACTGCGACTGAGGGGCGTGCAGAGCAGGCTGGTGACTTTGCACCACGGGGCACCACCACAGTGCCTGCCTGCATCTGTGTGGGGTAATCACTGGGGTCAGTCGCCAGGCGCTTTAAAATATTCATGAACATTAAATGCCTCCATAGTACAAAAGGCTTTAATGGTATTTCAGCAGATCTCTCATAAACGCAGCTTAACAAAAGTGCACTTAAGAAATTAAAATCACGAAGCCAAAGCTGCCCATGGCCAAGGGAGCTTCCGGAGCGTGTGGGCTCCACTCCATTCACAAGCTCTCAGCCCAGGAGTGGCCACAGCAACCGCTCCCTGGGGAGGGGCTGTCCATTTGTAATGCACCTGCAGGGGGTGGGTCGGTGTGCAAGGATCCTACAGCCCACAGGGGGTGAGGCCTCAGCAGCCAGAAGCTGGGAAACTGGGAAGCAGAGAGAGCCCCTCCCATGGAGTCAGGGTGGCGCTGGGGGTGGAAGTGAGGAAGGAGGCACAGGTCTCCTGGGCAGGGGCAGGAAGTTGCACTGGTCACCAGCTGTGGGCCCCAGAGGGGAAGCTGAAGGAGGCTGGGGAATGGCTCAGCCCATGGGCATCTAGACAACGCTCTGGAAGTGACCGGGAGAAGAGACTAAAGGGGTATGTGTGTGTGTATACGCGCGCGTGCACAGAGTGTGGACAGAGGCAAAGAGGCCCTGGGAGTCCATGTGGTTCTAAAGATAAGGATGAAGGCAGTTGCTGGGTGGGCACTGGGGGCGGGGCAGGAGGGGTCTTCTAAGGACAGGAGAAGGTGATGTTATCTGGGTCCAGGGAGGGGACGACTGTGCTGCTCTAACACACTTGTGTCTGTGGCAAGAGGCAGGGCCTGCGCGGGTAGAGTGGATGGGCCCAGTTTGCACACGCTGTGTCTGAGGTCCCCCTGGGCCCCCAGGAGATCTGGATCAGAGGGCAGATTTGGGGAATTGCTGTTTAGATAAGCATGGCTCAGACTGCAGGGTGCATTCAAATCACATCCCAGTCTCCTTAGGAGAAGATTCTGACTGATCAGGGTTGGGGTTGGGGCCTGGCATCCAGCATTCCTAATGGGCCTCCTGTGAGACACTTCCATGGAAGTCAAAGGGTCACATTTGGGTGGACAGCCTCAGCAGCAGTACAGGACAGACATGGCAGCCAGGGAAAGGGGGCACAGGCGCAGATGAGGCGACTGTGGCAGGGATCAGGGAACCCAGTTGGGCCCTGGGAGGCCTGAGGAGGCTGGGACTCAGTCTGCAGGCCTCAGTTCCCCCATGACAACCTGAATGCCAAGCCTGCCGACTGCAGCCCCTACTGAGCTTCTAACAACACCCCAGGGGGTCCAAGGAAGCCACAACCATTGGTTCAATTCAGAGCAGGGGCAAACAAATAAAAGTGGTGATTGTAATAGTTTGTGAATATAAAACCTGGGTGATTTCACTCATCCATTCTTATTTCCTCACCTAAGAAACCATCGAATCACAGCTAGAAGACCTCTCCCAAACCCAGGCTTGGTGCCTGCATATTTCTTCATTCTAAAGTTAAGAAAATATTTTTCTCCTATTGATAACTGAATTTCTCTGCATATGGAGCTCAGGCAGAGACCACCACGGTGGAGTGAGGCCTCATCATAGTCCAACCCGCCTACTCAAAAGAATTTTCCAGTTGATGATTTCTTAATTGTACAGCAGATTGCGGTGTGATTGAAAGACTAACCCTGCAAACTTCTCCTCTGTCTCCCACGCCTAGGAAGAAAGTATTGCCCAGTTACTCCCTTCTTGCGTACACACACGTGCACACATACCCACTCACAGACACACCCACGTGCACACACACCCACTCACAGATACACACACATATGTGCACACACAGAGGGAAACCAGGCAGACACACGCCCCCTGGTGTCTGTTAAATGGGCTGCACTCTCTGGTAGAGGCCCAAGGCGGCACCCAATTTAGGAATCGCTCAAGCAGGTCATCACTTGTGCTCATTAATTTCTACAAATTCAAAAGCTGTGGCTGTGGACTTGGCCCAGAGCACGGAGCTGGTGACAGCAGCTGACTCAGGAATCCTGCCGGAGCAGACTGCAGGCTCACTCTCCCAAGCTCAGGCGTTTGCTGTATAATAAACTCTCAGGAACAAAGCAACCCAACAAGGCAGAAGCAAAGACTACCAGAAAGTGAAAACTGCTGTTTGCTAAAACCACCGAGTCCCAGGGCACCTGGATTGGTCCGCCACGCACAGGGGGGTCGTGGGGTTTTCAAAGGACGCTGCTTACCTACTGTTTTCCACAGTAAGAGAAGGGGGAACATGATCAGCTTTTGAAAACGACATTCTGGAAGGTCTATTTGCTGTCATAAAAATAATTATTTTAGTTTCCTAGAAGAAAAGCAAAAGCATGAAAAGCATGTTCTAACCTGTTTCTGGAAGTGGGTGTCTAATTTTACCCTGTGCTAGATTGGAGATGCGTGTGGTATCACAGACGGCATCTTAATTTTACATTTTGTTAAATTATTTTTGTGACAGGAGTTGAGGCTCCAAATCACAAAAGGAATTGACCCTAACTCAGGACACTGATTAGCCCTTGTGGTTTTTCACAGCATAAAAACACTCTGGTCCTAAGTGGAGAGAATGGTCCACAGGGCAGGCCTCTCAGCCCACCTTGTTCAGAAGGCCTCAGTAGCTTAGAGTCACATTACTCAGCGAGAGTCTCTGCATGGGATTGCTGCTAAGGAGCTCACAGGCAGCAAGGGACTGCCGCATTGGACCTGGAGAGCAAACGTTTCCAGACGATGGCTGTTCAGAATAAAAGCAAGAAAGTATCTCTCATCTCCCTGCGTCATCCGCAGACCTGCTTCTCTCTTCATTTACATTTGGTTTCTTTTATTACCAATTACACAACCTTCGCTGTTTAATTGAGATGACTGAGAGCCCCTCCACAAGCAGGGGTGGGGTGTAGGAATTTTACTTTTGTTACTTCATCATTGCTGTGCCATAGGAAACCAAAAAGCCACCATGCAATCCAGCTCTGTCAGTCCCCAGCCCCAGCCTCCCCTGTTCCAACTTGAAGAGGTGCCCTGGGTTGCAGCCGTGGGAGATGGGATGTCTTCTGCACACCACAAATCACAGGCACAGCCCATCACTTATTACAAATGAGACCTGCAAGTACAGTCTATTGGGACTTTTCTCCTGCCATGGCTATGCTAAAAATGGCTCTTTTTGTAACATTACATGATATGATACAAAAAAATATTTCAAGAACTCTGCAGAAACTATACTCAAAAGTACCAGTCCCTAAACTTTTTGACTGACAGAATCCTTCAGGTAGGTAAAATCCTCTATTTTTCCCTTCTAGCCAGAACCAAATCTCTCTCTCACACACATACACACACACAGAAGTACCTTAACAAAGTTTGCATTTTGTTAAGAAAAAAAATCAATGTTTGGGCTACATTTTTCTATACTTAAGTTCTTGCTCTTAAATTCAGGTCTAAAACCTGAGTAGAAATAGAGATATTAATAAACAACAAAACAAGAAACAAAATTCTGTGTGTCAGTTTGGAACCTGTTTTGTATTAAAACAACATAACAAAAAACAAAACAAAAAACTCTAAAAATGTGGGCAGTGCCTATAGCTCTAAGGAGTAGGGTGCCTGCCCCATGTGCTGGAGGTGGTGGGTTCAAACCCAGCCCCAGACAAAAACTGCCAAAAAAAAAAAAACTCTAAAAATGTACCATTTCAAAAACTGAACAACAGCTTCCAATGAAATGCCAGAACAGAGAGAATTTCCCTCCCCTCAGGCCGCTATTGGGGTCCCCGACAAGTGACATCACGTTCATGTGCAGCAGAGATGCAGGCCAGTGCCATCCCACACTGCCTCCCACGGGGGCAGCCTCTAAGGAGCTTTCCAAGATCTTATACGTATTATTTGATTTTCACAAGGTAACCGTGTGCATCATGCTCTGTCAAGACCTAGGTGAAAACACACATCTCACAGATCGATAATGGCAGTTTTCAATGGTCTAATCGAGTCAGAGTCCAGAGAAGGAGGCCCAATGGTGTAGAAGAGCAAAGTTAGTTTTGTGCTAACAAAACACTCCAATGCCGCTGCTGAGGAAAGGTGGTGGGAATCAAGACTCAGAAATTAATCACGGAGGAGAGGGGCTTCCGAGCAGCACTTATGGCTGCAGGACCCACTTCGGGCAGCACCGGGCCAGCTTCTGGTCCTGGCAGCTGCTCATCACCTTCTCCAGAGAGGAGGGGGAACTCGCTGAAGGTGAAAGTCCCCTCCTGCCGTCACAGCAGGTGCTGGGCTGAGGCAGGAACAAGGGCAGTGGCTGCAAAACGCTGCACAGAGACTCTGCTCTCCAGGGTGACCTTGGAGCACCTGCAGACGGAGGTGTGAATGGCTGCAAGTCTCACATCAGCTGACAATCGGGCATGTGGAGGGGATGAGTCCTGTGTGAACCCCTGAACATAGTTAGCTGGCTTCCGAGGTGAGCCCTGAAAAGGTTCCATAGACAATGCAGAAAGAACTAGCCCACAGCTGCCTGAGGCACTCCCTGGCAAGCACGTCACCAGCACACCCTCTGATGAAGCGTGGTAGAAACAGGAGCCCCACGTCGGGACAACAGCCTTCGATCATTCCCGCAACATAGGAATTAACCTGAACTGATTTGTAGCAGTTATAATTCAGTTCATAGCATGGGTTCAATAATTGATAGCCAATCCCTCTACTATACTTATAAAATCTGTATTATTTTTAAAATTAATTAAAATATAGATAAATGGGTAACTCCACCTGACGAGTGCACTGCAGATTCTGGAATTCAGATTGGGTTCACCTCACTAAATAGGCTTGATCAGGACCATCCATGTTAGGGTGCTCACCAAGGTTTATATGAACTATACATTTTTTAGTCCCTTAGTTGCCAAAATAGGCCATTATCAACTCCCCACAACGAGGCGAGGAGACAAAAAGCTTACCAAATGAGAAAACTGCTTCAATTCCTGTAATGCAAAGCTCAGCTTCAAATCATCTTTACTCAGGATTTGAGCAGAGTAAATCTCTAAGGGAAGAAATCAAAACCTAGAAGCTCCACACTGAGCCTGCCTCCCCTCTGAGGGGGAAGCTACACATTGAGGGCTCTACCTTCTGAGGGGGAGTTATACACTGAGCTCTCCTCCCCTTTGAGGGTGAAGCTATATACTGAGCCCTCCTCCCCTGAGGGGAAAGCTATATACTAAGCCCTCCTCCCCATCTGAGGGGGAAGCTATATACTGAGCCCTCCTCCCCTCTGAGGGTGAAGCTATATACTGAGCCCTCCTCCCCTCTGAGGGTAAAGCTATATACTGAGCCCTCCTCCCTTCTGAGGGGGAGTTATATCCTGAGCCCTCCTCCCCTCTGAGGGTGAAGTTATATACTGAGCCCTCCCCCTTCTGAGGGTAAAGCTATATACTGAGCCCGCCTCCCCTCTGAGGGGGAAGCTGCACATTGAAGCCTCTCCCTTCTGAGGAGCAAGGTGTACACCGAGCACTCTCCCTCTGAGGGGGAAGCTGTTGAGGCTAAAGAATCATTCGATTTCCTAATCTATTACCAGCATCTGCCTCTGAGAAAAACCAAGAAGGGGAACTGCCTATTATTTCTTTATCGACCAGGTTAGGAAATGGTAAGTAGACACTTAAATAACAACTTAAGAGAAACCCCTTCTCTTCTTCTGTATGAAGAATACATTGCTAAGCCTGTTCAAACCTCGCGAATCAATTTCCAGAGCATCTGTCAGGCAAGACATGCTAGAGATGAATGGAGACATCAACCTGGGTGACAATGACACTGGGGTGTGAACGGGAATGCCATCTCTGTGAATCACCATCTCTGCTCAGGCTCACAAACTAACTTCCACAATAAGTAAGTGGTATCATTATTGACTATACTATACAATCCTTATAAGACAAACAGAACATCATACTCACAATATTTCTTTGGATACTTCTCTTGTTAGTATGCAACTTAACAAAACCCTTTGGGAATTGTACCAGAAAGCCAAGAGAAAAACATCCACAATTAATAACCTAACGATTTCTTGGGCGGCGCCTGTGGCTCAAAAAGATAGGGCACCAGCCCCATATGCCAGAGGTGGTGGGTTCAAACCCAGCCCCGGCCAGAAACTGCAAAATAACAATAATAATAATAACAAATAAAATAACCTAATGATTTCTCACTTTAGGTTTATTACTGAAGTTCCAATTCTGGAAGTAGCACAAAAAGTAAGGTTTTCACTGGGGTTTCATTGGAAATTATAGTAATACTGTACTTTTATACATTTATGTAGCATCTTTATTCCACAGAGCTTGAATATATTATAAAAATAAAATGATAGTATGAAGTACCATATATCAAGATCTGGGTTAGTCATCTTCTTACATTATTCACTTAATTTGCACAAAACTTAGGCAGGTAGCTTACCATTCATCTTACCATCCACAGAATCTCTGAGTCACTAATGAACTCATTATCCTCATTTCCCTGACAGGAAAACTGCCATCATTTCACCCTCTTGGCAAACTAAATCATTTGCAGATGAATGAGGAAAACTTGGTTTCCCTGTCTCCCTGCCTCAGCACACTCTCTTGAGACAAGCCTGTAGTCACACCACCTTGTGTCTGTAATTTCCTGGAAGCCTGGGGGATGCAATGGTTTGAATGTGTCCCCCAAATTTATGTGTTAGAAGCAATCCCCAAAGCAACAGTCTTGGATGTTGGGGCCTATCAGAGGTGATGGTGTCATGAGGGTGGCCCTATCACAAATGGATCAGTGTGATTATTAATGGAGCAGATCCGTTATCATCAGAGTCCATCATGCACGTGATCCCGGCCTCTGTGCTCTCTCTGTCCTGCACACTCACTCCCTTCTCCCTTCCACCATAGGACAGCCCTGGCCAGGTGCTAGTGACCTGCACTTGGACTTCACAGTCTGCAGAGCTGTAAGAAATAAATCTCTATTCCTTATGAATCAGTCTGCGGTATTCTGTTACAGCAACAGAAAACAGACTATGACAGGGGCCATGTAAGTAAGAAAGGAGTTTATTATATTCTCTGAGTAAATGTATCCTTTAGCAGATGGCAGGGTCCTTACATACCACATAAATACAAGAGATCACACTTTCTTAAAATGGTGTGGTAGGAAGCTTCTGAAACAGCTTCCAACAATCCCTGCTCCTGGCATTGTGAATAAAGAGTCCTCTCCCTCTGCACGTGGGCTGAGCTAAGTGACCTGTCTCTAATAAATAGAATATTGTCAATGTGAGGGACCTCACTCTGACATTCAGTCATGGAAACGGTGATGTCCACCCTGCTGGCTCTCCTCTGCTCCTCGGAGGAGGTAAACTGCCATGCTGTGAGCTCCTCTGTGGAGAAGCTCCCTCTGGAAGGAACCGGAACAGTCTCTGGCAAAGAGCCAGTGAGGGGTTGAACCCTGTCAATAACCACACAGGTCGGCCTGGACACGCAGCCATCTCCAGTTGAGCTTTGGGATGAAACGGCAGCCTATCTACTGCCATGTAGCCTTCTGAAAGATGCTGGGTCAAAGGATCCAGGGAAGTGAGCCCAAATTTCTGATGCACGGGAACCTGACATAATACATGCTGTTTGCATTAAGGCACTAAGTTTTGGGTTAGTTTGTTATACAGCAACAGATAACTAAAAACAAATCATTTGACCTGCATCAACCGATCTTAGCTACCTGAGTAACTGTGTGATCGACTGAAAGTTTAGGACAAAATCCTAAAATATAACCAGCTTTTGGACAAAATTTTATTTGGACCAGAATGGTGCTCCACTGGCTACAAGAATGATCATCTCAATTAATTCCTCTAAAGACTGCAGTGAAATTCTTCACAAATATTCAGTGGTTTTTTCAGAAAAACACCTTAAGAATATTTTCCAGATATAAGTTCTTTTCTCTTTGAAAGTCACAGAAAACATTTTTAAATGATATAAAATATTGCATTTAAAGTTTTATCTCCTCCCAGAAGAGTTCTGAAAACTTTTCACATTTGGCTGTATAAGGTAACATGGCTGATCTATTTAGATAAATTTGTTTTAAGGATTTTTTTTTCCTATTCATATAGTTATAGTTAACATAGTTTTCTAATTATAAATAAAAAATTATTATCTCCCAACATCTAGCTTATTTTCAAGAGGACCCTACAGAAACTGTACATCAAGAAATGTCAGTATGTTCTATATATACAGTAAACAAAATAAAACTCATTCAGCAAACATTGGCTCTTTGGGGCAGGAATGATCTTTGGAGATGAAATACAAAGGCATAAATGATCGATCACATTTTATAAACTATACGGCTGATATCACATAAATAAAAACAGGGTGTGGTTAATAATTTTTCATGTTCCAGACATGCCCCTTATGGACCTATATTTACCTGGGGCCTAAAAAAGTGGAAAAGTGTGCCTGGGTCTGAAATCTACTTGATAGCTGACTTGTTCATATCTGTTTTTAAGGTACGTTTGAGGCCATCAACAAAACATGGGGCTGATATAGTGAAAACTGGAGATTTTGTTTGGTTCAAGGATGTGAGTCAAGTTAAGGATTCAGTAGTGTTAAAAGGGAGATCAGCTTCCCAGCCCACTGTCTTCAGGGGAACAGCAGAGAGAAGCTGGGCTGCAAGGAGGCAAAGTGGAAAATCTGAATTTTTTTTTTAGTACAACAGTAACTCAATGTAATGAAATTTTAACGTAAATGAGGTATTTACTCAAATAAGTGAAAGATGCCCAGTAACTGGACAGTTGGTCTAGTCTAAATGTTTTTATGATAGTCTTTTTAAGAAAAAGTTGAGCTGCTTCATACAGATGAGATACGTTAGCTGCCTTTGAGATGCACTCATCAGAATGTGATCAGCATGGATACAAATACAAAGTTCTAGTTTCCCCACAATTAGCTTGGAGTCCCATACCGTAATCCCCATACAAGAAATACTGTAACCCTCATTAGAATATCGAAAACTTCAAAAGGTCCTGCAGTGAAGAAATTTATTAACTGTGTTTGACTAGAGTTCTCAGGTTCATTTGAATGTAGAAGCTTTTATAAAGAATGCCCAAGAATAACACATTATTAATTATATTAACTATTATTATGTCATTAATATGCGATTATTAGTAATAACTGTCGATCATAAACACAGCTTAGGAAGTCCTGGTCTATTCTACTTATTCCAGAATTACAGGCCTACCCTGGAACTTGAAACCCTCTCCCTTTCCTAGAATCATTCCCGTCTTCGTTTATGCCGTTTGGAAGTTCTTCCTAAGATGTAACTTCAAATTTTCGTGCAGAATCCCAAGCTCTGCCCTTATCGTTATTCCTCCAGAAGAATAGAGAATACTCGCTTGGATAATTATGTGTTTAGTGACTGCTCAGGAGCTGAAAATTGCTAAGGGTTACTTCCTTTATTCAAGCTAAAAGTATCCACGTCTATATATATAAATGTAATTATGTATATTTACATTTTCAATGTTTTATCATTTTCATAGTTCTCTCAATCCACTCCAAGTTTTCTACGTTTTCCTTCATTTGAGAAAACAGTCCGGACAGTCTTACTCCAAATGCCGACAAAGGCTGCGAAATAAGAAAGGGCTGTTTCAAGGTTCCTATCTACAGCCAGCGTTCCACACGGCGGGGACTCAGGTTGAGCAAAACAATCTTTACCAAATAGTTACGATCCAGTTGGACTCCAGGGCACTCTTTCAAGCACAGTGCTGGGGAAGAGGAGGGAAACTGGTGAAGTCCATCATGCACAGAACCACAGCTGCACAGGTGAGGGCTCTTCCATGCAGACGTGAGGACCTCTTCCAGAGCATTCTGAAGAACGGACACTTCATGTGTTTCACTTCCAGGGGCAGGATGTCCACCACCTCAGACGGTGCTCCACACACTGCTGGGGTGCTCCAGGGATGAAAGGACAGTCCAGTGAGATAGCCTGAAATCTGTCTCTCCATGATGCCCTGACTCAGGCTCAGCTGTGCCTCCTAGGGCAGCATAGAACACGTCCATGGAAGTCTTTCAAACATCTGCTGAGTTTTCTCTCTTATTCAAATGTGAAGATTATATTTTTGGTGGTGTCCAAGAGTGATGAAGGGAGTTGAAATAGTCTATAATCCATGAACCTCATATCCACGTGCTGGAAACTTACAGAGGCGAGTTTAGGGCTGAGTATAGAAAGTACAGAGCACCCTCAGCCTTTTTTTTTTTTTTTTTTTTTGAGACAGAGTCTCATTATGTCACCCTCAGTAGAGTGCCATGGCATCACAGCTCACAGCAACCCCAAACTCTTGGGCTTAAGCGATTCTCTTGCCTCAGCCTCCTAGCGGACTACAGGCGCCCACCACAATGCCTGGCTATATATTTTTGTGTGTGTGTTGTAGTTGTCATTGTTGTTTGGCAGGCCCAGGCCAGGTTTGAACCACGAGCTTCTGTATATGGGGCTGGCGCCCTAACCACTGAGCAACAGGCTCCATGTGCAGCCTAAGCCTTTTGGAATGTCAAGTTCACCAGGTGTTCTGGATCAAATTAAGATTCCCAATTGTTCCAAAGAATCTGGATGGAGAAAATGTAAGATTTTATATAATGGCCATTTAAAAAACTGAAAAATGGAAAACTGAAATAGAATTTAAAAAAATCTGCAGTTGGAGAATTGAAGTTGAAGTCTCCAAATACATAATCCAGGTGTAAAATCAACTTCTCAAAACAGAATTTTTAAAATCATAGAATTGGACTCAGATCTCCATGCAAACTAGTCCCCAGCTTTCCTAACAGGATACAAGTTGAGCCTGCCCACCTCCCGACAGAGGAGAGTCTCTCTAGCTCACCAAGGAGCCATCCTGACCTGCAGCACAATGCAGGTGTCTTTAAGCCCCGTCTATAATTACGACGGTCTCAGAAAAGCTAGAAGGGCCGCAGAACTCTCTAAGTATAGCACAAAATTCCTAAATTCCTATTTTCAAAGTTGTTCATCTCTTATAAGCTGAAACATCTGCTTCACTTATACAAATAAGTGTCAACTCCTAGCTTATTTAAAATTTAAGAGACAAAACGAATTTTAAAATATCAGAATGCTAAATTTTAAAAAAGAGACAAAGAAGAAGAAAGGATAAAAGCCCTGGCTTAGGAGGTTTTAGACTGCTACTAAAAGCCACGGTGAGATTTCACATAAAATTCTGGTGAGAGTTTATGGAAGGTTCATATATATGAAGTGCTAAAAATAGAGACTGTGCAATGAAAGTGATGGTTCACCTCCCGGAACACTGATGCTCAGGAGATCCTTAACATGTTAGTCTAGTTTAAGGAGAACCTGGCAGTTACTTTTTGTTCTTAAGATATAATTTATGGTAGGATTGTGAAAACGGCAAGGACAGTGATTACACAAAAAGTTAACTATCTATAAAAGACAAGTTCTCACCCTCTCCAAAGAAAAACCTAAGAAGGCGCCCTGAAGTCAGTGATGGTTTTTGTCTGCGATGCAGAATTTTATGCCTTTCCTGTCGCCTAGGTGGCAGTATGACGTGCAAAATAGACTATTTCAGGCTTTAAAATGCTTCAGGTTTAAAGATCACTGAGAATGAAGGGCCAAGAAAATACGCTTAATGAGGTATCAGAACAAGGACACGACTCTTGCGTAGACAGAAGAGGGTGGTACTCACCGGTTCCACGTTGTATGAAAAAAGCGCATACTCTCTATCTGGAGAGATTTCATATCGGACGGCTCTTAGTGATTCCTAAAAGAAAGAAAACAAAAGGAATTGTAAAGTGTTACACGTAACCACTCAGAATCACGCGAGGGCAGCGCACCTGCTGGTGCCATGTAATCCGTGGGCATATCAGGCATCGCTAAGAAAACGGTCATGCTGTTTCTTTGCTAGAGGAACAACGTTAATTAAGTTGCATTTTCACATGTTATTTGGATTTTTTCAGATTTCTTTTTCTTTTTTTTTATTGTTGGGGATTCATTGAGGATATAGGAACCAGGCTACACTGACTGCTTTTGTTAGATAAGGACGCTTTTAGCAAAACATGTTTATTACTGCTATTATTATTGCACCTACTGAAATAACTCAACAAGCACGAAAACAGATAACCTTTCTCACAAGACCCCCAGCCTCTCGGTGTGCTCCTCACTCAGACTCAGGAACACGTGCAGAGTTGTTACAAAACAGAATCACGCCATACACTCTGCTTTGCAATTTGCACATATGGGCCTCCCTGCATGTCAGTCTTTACCAGACTATCACTTTCTCCTTCAAATTTCTTCACAGTACACAAGGGATTCTATAATATGTTACAGAAATCATCAACCAGGCTGTGTTTCCTTTTAACTCACCCTGCCCTCTGCATGGCACACGCTCGGCAACACAGACACCCGCACCCACCCTGAGGAGCACCCCACTGGCACATGGCTCTGTGTGTGCTCAGCCAGCCATGTGGAAACACAGCCACATGAAGACAGTTAGAAACGGTCCCACATCACACTGGACATCTCTGCGCCTTAGCTTTCTCAGGCAGCAATACATAAGGCAATTGTGACTCCAAGAAACTGGGTTCTCGGCTCGGCGCCTATAGCTCAACCGGC
>NW_003852448.1:4663681-4665287 GCF_000181295.1 Otolemur garnettii
AAACTGGGTTCTCTTGAATTAGTGATCTCTAAAGATTTCATAACATTCCATGGTCCACACTGTGGGATATGCCTTCACTACTCACGCAATCCTTGCCAAAGGGTAACAATCCATTCTGTTATTCGTGGCAGTTATGTTATAAAGTCACCACTAACCAATACTGAATTAGTGGATACTAATTCAGGGAGATACAAGGTCAGGGTCCTTTGAACCTCTGGCCACAACACTGTTGTCAATTAATCAATAGATAACCTTGCTTTTGTGGGTCACTGCTTAATGACGCTGTATTGAATATATATGGTTGATTCATTAACTGAACTCAAAGTCTACAGCCCTGTAACTTGTGCCTGAACAAAGCTTATTTAAAACACATATTTTCTCAGTAAGGCACATCCCAGCCCTTGTGTACTTAAAAGCACTATCTACACTTCAACACTATGCCTCAGGGAAGTCAGCAACATAAAACACAAACATGTGAAGAAATGGTCCGATCAAAGGAACACAGAAAGTATAATGTAGTTCACAGTGTTAAGAGTTGAAACAAAAAAAGCAGAATATTGCCTTCTTCTATATCAGCTGGAAATGCACAGCTGAACAACTCAAACGCGTCTCTGCCATGCCAGGGAGTGGTTACAAAATGCCGCATTACTTTGGGATTTACAAGTCAGTTTTACCAGGAGGTGAGTTTGCAATAGGAAAGCTTTGAATAATGAGGATCTACGAGGTTTCTGGGAGCTGTTACTATGAACAATGTTGTAATAAAGATCCTGATCTATGTGTCTTTAGTGATGCATGGGTGGCTTTAAAATTTTTTAGAAACAGAGTCTTGCTCTGTCACCAAGGCTGGAGTGCAGTGCTGTGATCCTAGTTCATTGCAGCCTTGAACTCCTGGGCTCCCCAGGGTCCTCCCACCTCATTCTCCCCACTGAGTAGCTGGGTTTTTTGGTAGAGTTGGGATCTCGCTATGTTTTCCAAGCTGTTCTCAAACTCCTGACTGCAAGTGATCTTCCCCCCTCAGCCTCCTAAAGTGTTAGGATTCTAGGTATGAGCCACCTCTCCCAGCCTCAAAAACTTCTTTCGGTATAGATATCTAAGGATGAGACTGATGATGCATAAATTCTTTAAAAATTTAAGTAGGTTTTGCCAAGTTGCTTTCCAGAACGTGTGTGGGATTTGCACTCCTGCTACAGATGTACGAACACATCTTCTCTTCCCTTCCCTGGAAACACAAAGTGTTGTCTCTTCTCTCTTATGGATATAAAGTGACGCCTCGCTCAGAGTTTAGCTGACACTTCCCTGCTTGTGGGTACATGGTGTTCTCACTGTGCGGGCTCTGGGCCATGCTGATTTTATCTTAGCAAACTGTCTGTCCACACCCCCATGGAAGTATTATTTTGTATGCTCCAATTTTTCTCCCCCTAGTCCTTCAACTCCCTCCAATTCTGTGAACTCTTAACCAAGCACCCAGCCCAAACTGCTCTTCTCTAGGGTACCAGAGACATGGGCCAGAGGGCATGACTTCTCAGCTGTCATCTTACCTGACACGTCAGTCACTCCTCTCCCAAGAGTGCTGGCTGCACCTGGCTTCCCAGACACACACACACAG
>NW_003852448.1:4666708-4668766 GCF_000181295.1 Otolemur garnettii
ACACACACAGCCTGCCTCTCCCCCTCCCGCCCTCGCCGTGTCTTCACACACACACACACACACACACAGCCTGCCTCTCCCCCTCCCGCCCTCGCCGTGTCTTTTCAGGCTCTCTGCTCCTTTCTTCACCTCCCGGACCTCATAATGGCGGAGTGCCCATGAGTTAAGACCTGCATCTCTTCACTTCCCAGGTGACATCATCCAGGCTTACACTCTCAAACCTCAGTCTCATGAAGACTGAGGTCCCAGCTCAGACCACCGGAGCCTGCGCTGGGCTCGACCCTGAACTTCAGCCTTGTCCGTCCAGCTGCCTCCCTGCTGTCTCTACCTGGTGTCACATGGGCACCTCAAGTCCACAGGAACCTGCCGAGGCCCTCTGCTCCTGCGACCTTCTGCAACCTTCTTCCTCATCTCAGCTCGGAGCTGCCCCAATTGGTTGTTAGGTCGAATTCTTGGCGGTCTTCTCTTTTTCTCTGTCTTATACACCTTACACACAGGTGGCCAGAGAATTCTTTTAGTCCACCTTAAAATATGTTCAGAACCACCCCTTCCCCCCTTCCCCACCCCTGCCAGTGGCGTGGGCATTCAGCCTGGAGACCCCGCAGAGCCTTTCTTTCTGCTCTGCTCCTGCGTGGCCATCTCACCAACATCAGTCAGCACCTGGCCCTGCCAGCAGCCCTTCCACAGCTTCCCATGTGCCTTGCAGTAAGACTCCTGCCCCACCAGGAGGCCCTGCCCAGCCTGGCCCTCGGAGGTCTCTATGACCCCGCCCTCCTCCATTCCCACCACCTCTAAAGCAAGATGGGTACACGCCAGGCTCAAGGACTTTGGACCTCCCTTTTTCTGCCTGAACTACTCAAGATATTTCATTTATTTTGTTTTTTTCCTTGAATATCACCTTTTCAGTGAAGCCTTCCACATCCTTCACTGGCCGTGATATCTAGAAATTAACAGCCGCACTCCAACTTTTTATAATCTCCTTCTCTGATTTATTTCCCTGGACCTAGTCACTACCTAAGATAACACACATTTTAGTTATATATACAGGGTGTCCATAAAGTTCATGTGCAATTTAAGATAGTTGTCTACTTTATTTTTTATTTATTTTTGAGATAGAGTTTCAAGCTGTCACCTTGGGTAGAGTGCTGTGGCATCATAGCTCACAGCAACCTCCAACTCTTGGGCTCAAGTGATCCCCTGGCCTCATTTTTTCTATTTTTAGCAGAGATGGTCATCTCGCTTTTTTGCTCAGGCTGGTCTTGAACTTGTGAGCTCAAGCAATCTAACGCCTCGGCCTCCCAGAGTGCTGGGATTACAGGTGTGAGCCACCACACGGGCCTGCCGGTCTATTTTAAGTTGCACAGGAACCTTGTGTACACCTTGTAGAGATTATTTATTTATCCCACATACTGCCCGACCCTTCCCTGGAGTACAGACCCCTTGACAGAGGACTGCTGTTCAGTTCAATCTTCATTTCCTCTCAGCAACGTTACAGTTTTCATCATACAGGTTGTGCCCATATTTTGTTAAATGTATTCCTAAGGATTGAACGTGATTGGTGTTTTGTATATATAAAACACAAATGGATGTTTTAATTTCAGCATCCAATTGTTTACTGCTAATACACTTGTACAGAACTCACGTGGGTATCTCGACCTTATATTCTGTAATCTTGCTAAGTTTCATTATTCTGGTAGATATTTTTGGTATATTCCTCAGGATTTTCCACATAATCATGTTTTCTATGGATAATAGCTTTTTCCCTCCTTTTCTGACTAGCTGCTGTTTGTTCCTTGTCATCGCCTCCTCACATTCTAGACACCTGCCCGTACCGCTGAGCAGAAGTGGTGAGAGTGGACGGCCACCCCTTTCTCCTGTTCTTAGGGAGAAAGCCTCCATTCCTCACCAGCTAGGATGACGTTTGTGGTATTTAGTTTTTTCTTTTCTTTATTTTGGAGATTCCTTTTATAAAGTTGAAGATGTCTCTATTTCTAGTTTACCCAGAGTCTTTTCTTTTTTTGAGACCGAGCCTTAAGCTGTTGCCCTGGGTAGAGTGCT
>NW_003852448.1:4669334-4679189 GCF_000181295.1 Otolemur garnettii
TGTATGTGGCTGGTGCCTTAGCCGCTTGAGCCACAGGCACCGAGCCGGTTTTCAAATGTTAAACCAACCTTTCATTCCTTTTACATATTGCTAGGTTTAAATTTCTACATCTGTGTTCATAAGGCAGATTCATCTGTGGTTATATTTCCAGGTAATATCACTGTTTGGTTTTCATTTCTGGGGGTAATCCTGGCCTAAGAAATGGACTTCTGAAGCATGACTTCCTTCTTTCTCTCTCTCTCTCTTTTTATTTTTTAAGTTTGTGCAAAACTGGTATTATTTCTTCCCTGAATGGAAGAATTGATCAAGTCACACCACCTGGGCCTTCAGTTTGTTATATGTGGAGCTTTTAAACTATTAATTCAGTCTACTATGTCGACACACAACCAAGCAAGTTGCTTATTTCTCCATAGTTGAGCTGCAATACATTGTGTATTTCAAGAGTTTCTTTCAGGCTGAGAACAGTGACTCAAGCCTGTAATCCTAGCACTTGGGAGTCCAAGGTGGGGGATCACTTGAGGTCAGGAGTTCAAGGCCAGCCTGGGCAATAGGGAAACACTATTTCTACAGAATAACAGAAAGATTAGCTGAGGGTGGTGGCAGGTGCCTGTAGTCCCAGCTATTCAGGAGGCTGAGTCAGGACGATTGCTTGAGCCCAGGAGTTCAAGGTTGTCAAGAGCTATGGTGATGCCACAGCTTTCCAGCTCAGGAGACAGAGAGGAGACCTTGTCTTCAAGAAACAAAAAATCATTTACGTTGTCAAATTTACTGATAAAAGGTGCCATTCCAAATGTTATTATCCTTCTGCTCTGCGTGGTGGTGGCCGAGGGTGTAGGGCTGTTTGCCCATTATCTTTACTCTTGACTGATTTTATTGCTCTTTTTATTCTTTTTTTAAAAAATGACTTTTCTGTTTTCTATCTAGGTGATTTCTGCTCTTTTATTACTTTTCTTCTTAGGATTTAATTCCTTTTTTCCCAGTACCTTGAGGCAAAAACGTAGATCGAATGTAAACAGTTAAAGGTGTACATTTTGCATGAAGTGCTGCTTACTTGCAGACCATAAATTATATTATTTTTATTTTCATTCGTTAAAAATAGATCTAACTTCCATTCAATTTCTTCACTGGCAGATGTGTTATTTAGATGCTGTTCAATTTCTAATGATCAGGATATATTCCAGACATTTTTCTACTACTGACCTCTAGTTTATTTTAGTTTTGACAGAGAATATACTTTGCATGATTTCCATCTTTTAAAATATTTTGAGACTTGTTTGATGGCCTAACATGATTCTACTGAATATACATTCAAAAGAATGTGGACTGTCCTGCTGCTGAGCGGTCGGATACATAAACATCGTTATGTTTACCTGGTTGAGAGTGTTTTCAGGAATTTTGTGGTCTTACCATTTTTTTAAAATATTTTCTGTTAATTACTCAGAGAGGATGAGTGGAAATCTTCAACCATAATTGTGGATTTATCTATTTCTGCTTTTGTTTCAACCAATTATTGCTTCAAATATTGTAGCTCCATTGCTGGCTGTATATACCTTTAGGATTCTTAAGTTTTCTTAATGATCTTACTCATCATTTTGAAATACTTCTCATTTCTGATAAAATTTCTTATTGCCTTTTTTGTCTGATATTAATATAGCTATTCAAGATCTACTTTGATTAGGTAGTATCAAAGTATGTATCTTGGATAGTATATCTTTTTGCATCTTAGATAGTATCAAAGTATGTATTTTGGATAGTGTATCCTTTTGCATCTCTTAATTTTAATCTATGTCTTTATATCAGATATCATAAGTATCTTATAACAGGGTCTTTCCTAAACCAGACTTAAAATCCTTCAGGAGTACTAAGGGAAGCTGTGCACATAATGGCACATGAAACCTGCCCTCATGCTAACCCTCTACATTGTATCGGATTCTTTAATGCCACTAACTGCCCACAAAAGCTGGGTCCCACCCAAGGAAGGTCTAACTTGTCCCAAAATTTTTACATGTATACGCCTGTTCTTTGTATGTCACTGTTTAGGAGAAAACGTTGAGACAGAATGAGGTTACTTTAAGAGGAGATGGACATATCTTATCACATTTAAATACTCTTTGGTGAAAAGACAGATATTTTCAAGAACCAGTTAATTAATTTTACTAAAGTTTCCACCAAAAGCCTATTAGCCACTTGTTGGCCACATCTACCATTCCTGGCACTCCTCACTCTGTCCCGCAGATCTAACTTTTTATTTAGTATAATTTTATAGGTGTTTATGTCAGAGAAGTAAGTCTGTTCATCGTATACTCCGTGGTCAGGACCAGATGTCAAGAAGAGAATTTTAGTTTGTTTTGCCACAGCTAATTTCCAGTGCCTGATAGAGACTGGTTGTAATAGATGTTCCATAAATGTGTGCTGAGTAAATGGGTGATTACACGCTCAGCTGTCACAAGGATGGCAAGACTGTGACTGACATAAAAATAATACCAGCAAAGAATGCAATGTTCTACACTTAGAAATCAGTATAGGTCATAAGCCTTGGCGGGTTTCACACATTTCTGCCCATCCTGTGCTCCTAATGCGTGAAGAGATTTCAAGCTGTATATACACCTGTTCACCACGTGCAAAGAATGGTGCCAGAACAACTCGCACTTTCCTGAACATTTGTTCCGAGATTATGATTCAAAGATCAATTTCCCAAGCAAAGCAGGCCTTGGTTTCAGGGTCACCTATTTTTTTTTCATTTTCTATCATTTGTTCATATTTTTCTGACTAATTTGGAAGAACTCTTTGTAGATTGTAATAGACAAGAGACATCATCCTTGTACTTGTTACCAGGATTGAAAATATTGTCCACTGTTTACCTACTGATTTTGCCTTTTTAACATTACCATTTAAAATTTTATATGGCAAGTTAAATATAGCTGTTTTTCTTCTACAGTTCTGGATTTCTTATTTTGATTACAAAGTTATCTCTTTTTGCAAAGTCAAATTATGGACCTTAACAAATATCTAAGGCTTTAATCCAGCTGGAATTTAATTCTGTGTATTTGAAAATGAGACTTACCATCTGCCTCTGTAATGAGAGTTAGTCACGCCAGTACTGTGTCCTGGTGGTGCTCCCACCCCTCAGTGCTTTTATGACAAATATCCACTTACATTGGAGACTTCCTCTGGGTTCTTCAGCCTGCCCCACTCTTTGTTATTCCCGTGCAAATCTGACGATTTTAAGCTTGGACTATAGATTCAGAAGGCTGTGATCTGTACCCTGTTTACACACACCACTTACTGGGGGAAACTGTGAGACTTACTTAACCTCCTGTGTCTCTGTAGAGTGGAGATAATATTTTGACCTACTTCATGGTTGATGTGAGAATTCAATGCAGTAATTATAATCCCTGGTATATAGCCAGCACCCAAAAGTGTTAGTTACGATTGTTACTGAGCTGAATAAAATATCTTTACTGTCTGTTTTCATTTCTGGTTAAAGAGTGTATGTTATTATAGATTTTTAAATTTCTCATTGGTATACAGAGTGTTTATTCCTGTATATGACAGTTAAGATCAAGTGCTTAACACACCAGTTTTTTCAGAGTTCTAATTAGGATTGTATCAAAGTTTGATGTCAATCTAAACAGAATCGACATTTTCAATACCGTCTTCTTTCCTAAGATTACATGGTATCTTTAATGCTTTTTAAATCTTTAACAAGATTTTATAGTTTGCTTTACTCTAGGTCTCGTATCCTTTTTAGATTCATTCTAAGTCTTTCTATAATTTTTGTTCTTATTGTGAATGGAATATTTTCCCCATTTTCATGTCTGCATCTTACATTAGTAAAGGAAAGCTACTGATTTATCTGTATTTCTTGTCTTTAGCCATATTAAGAAATTTTCTTACTAGTTTTTTTAAAGATAATGACTTTTAGGTTTTATAGGGATAAAATTATATTATGAGAAAGGAATTATATATATATATATTTTTTTTTTTTCTAGTTCTTAATCCAAACATTTGGTTTGGTTGTGCTGTCTCCAATGCTATCTTAAATACTAACGGTGATGGTGGTTAATCCTGCCTGATGCTTGATCCTAATCAAAACAGCTTTACTTTTTGCCATTTAAATGGTTTTTGTTTCTGGTTGGTTCTTGGTAAATAACCTTTATCACATTTAAGCAGTTTTTCATTTTTATCTTACGAAGAATTTGTATTAGGAGTTGTGGATAAAGTTCATCAGATGCCCTTTCAGCCTCCAGTGATTTAATCATAAGACTTCTTGTGGCAATTTTGTGGTTGTCATGAATTTTTTGATTGATTTCCTGATATATAAATACTGCTGTCCTAATTAAATCTTCCTTGTTCCTGGCATACTATGATTCTGATACTTGATTGGACTCTACTTGCTAACAGTGTGACTATTTTGTACCTATACTCACTAGTAATATTGGGGCATATAATAGGTTACATTTTGTATTATTTGGGGCTGCTGATTTATAATCAATAACACAAGTTTTAATAATATTATCCTGACTTTGAAAAATGTTGGTAAATGTGTGATGACCCCACTTATAGACAATTCCAGGCATGCTTTTGGAGGGAGACTTATCTTTTTCATGTGATAGAGAAACATATGTATAATTATAAATGCCGAGAAGGAAAGGCCATTATTAGTGGAAGGGAAAGATATAAAACAATACAGTGTCCCAAGTAGATGGGAAATAAACGGTAGAAAGTATAAATCCATCCAGAAACTGATTTTTGAAAGCAACCCCCTCGAAACTCTAAAAATCCCTAAATCTACAGGATGGATTATGGTAAACAAAAGATAAAAGCCGAAAAGATCAAGGGAGTTGCAAGAGGAGCCGCACCGCCCTTCCCGCTCCGCCAGGGGGCGGCACACCCGCCCGCTGCCCTCGACGGCGGCGGCCGCAGCTGCGGCTGGGCCCGAGTTCACCCGAAAATCCTTTAATATGGACTCAGGTAGGCTCGCTGCTGCTGTGGGGCAGAGGGAAGGGGGACTGTCCACACGGCCTCAACCCCGGAGCTCACCCCGCCGCGGACTCGGCCGGGCCTCGGGTCTGCGCCTCCACTGGTTTCAGGGCGCCACGCGGTGACCCCGGGGTGACCTCCGGATCGGGGTGGGGGGAGGGGGCGTGGCCGCGGGTTTGAGGCCGGGGGTCCCTCTCTGCAGTGCGTGGACCCCGGGACCCCCGCCCCGGGCCCTTGCGCAGCCTGGAGATTACTGAGGTTGGAACTGGGCAGGGCTGAGCTGGGCTCTCTGGACTCCGCACTGCAGCCGCGGGACTCAGGAAACGGGTCTTCCAACCTCCTGCTTTCCAAGCTTTAAAATAACAGATACTGGAGCTGCCGGCCGTCCCGAGGAGTTACGTTAAACAAGACGCTGTGTGTCCAGCGCCGGGTTTCCTTCTGGTCACATCCTCGGCGGCTCTCGGAGTATCAGCGACTGGTAATTCACTCTGCTGTTTAGCTTTCCACGCTACACTCCCTTACTCTCCCGACTTGACCCCCTCCCGGTTAACGGGCCCAAGCCCAGAGGACACCTGTCCCGCAGCTCACCCGGCTGCACCGTCCCGCAGCGAGCGGCCCGTCCACCCACCAGGTGCCCAAACCCGGCCTGCGCGTCTTCGCAGCCACCACCTTAAATCCGGACCTCCTCCGCCTGCAGCCGTCGCCGTGGACTCCTTATCTGTAACCCTTCCCTTCCCCAAGTCCACTTTCTTACTGGGCTTGTCTCACTGAAAAACTCTATCGCTTCCCGTTTGCTGGAGAGGAAAGACTAGACCAACAAGGGGGGTTCTTGAGGGCCTCTCTCCATCTTTTTCCTGGTCCTTTAAGCCACAGCCTTCCAAGCTCCCCTCGGCACAACCCACCCAACACACTGTCTGGTCCTAACACGTGCATTTCCCACCCTGTTCATTTTGCCTACGATGCCATTTCCCACTTGTCCCTGAAATTCAAGGCCTGCTGAAGTGCTGGCTCCTCCAGCCTTCACGGGGGGTGGACGGCCGTCCTCCTCCCTCTCCCTGCCCGGTTCTCCTGCACATGGGGTCTGCACCGCAAAATAACCATGGCCTAATGTTCAGTCTTTTGTAGTAGGCTCAGAGCTGCTCGAGTACAGACTGTGTTTGATTAATCATCGTGTCCAGCCACCCACCTTGTCTTGCCAGGCCCTGCCCAGAGGACATAGTCCGTTAGGGTCACAGGACAGAGTACAGGTCAGAGCAGGCCACCCTTACACTGCAGGGAACAGTGGATTTGAGGACAGAGGATTGAAGCACTACTGTACTTTCAGATCTTTTAAGGACAAGTATAAAATACTATACTCCCTTTAAAAATGAAGACAACAGCCTATTAAGTAAACATTAGAATAAGTAAAAAATACTTTTGTTTTCTGTTCTTTCTTATAGTGAGAGAAGTAGAGAAAAGGGAGGGAAAAAGAGAAAAGGAACAAAAAGAGACCAACCGAGATACAGGGAGAGAAAGGAAAAAGGATTGGGGGGTGCAAAGGGCTGAGAGAATCCCTATGACGTCTGACAGGTGCACAAACTCATTAGAAAACGTGCTGCACACCTGCTTGCCGTCACCTTTGAAGTAGTCCTGGTGACAGGACTACTCAGGAGGGACGCTGAGCAAGGAGGTGTGCAGCTCTTCCGGGGATGAGTTCACGAACTTCATTGTCCAGCCTCGCAGAAACAAACACGGTAGATAGAGAGGTGGTTTGCGTCACAATCTTTTAGAACATCCTTGCAAAAGCCGTACAGTTTCTAATGTCATCCTGTTGTTCTTGGGCGGAACGGGGTTCTGAACTCGGAGGCCAGTCTGCTTAGAAGCCAGCGAGTGGGGGCCCTGGGGGACTGGCCAGCCTGAGTCCTGTCTGAGGGGCCAGCTGCCTCCCGGCTCCTGCCAAATTCTGCTGTCTGTGAGAAAATGAACACTTGCTGTTGCCAGATCTGCTTTTCAAGACATGCCAGAAATCCGGGTTTCCAGTCTATAAAGTCCACTCTATGGGCCAAACAAAACACTTCAGTGAGTGTCCTAAGCTGCCAGTTTCTGCCCTCCCGACAGGACGCAAAAACAAACCTACGTCCCTACGCAGTTTTCATGTTGTGCATGGGGAAATCCAGCCTTGGATTGGAGTGGCCTGTGGGCTGCCGGCTGCCGTGCACCGGGTGTCCTGGCAGAAGCAGGGCAGCTAACCCAGGGCAGCAGGGCTGGCAGCAGGCCAGGGCCACGGCACCAAGGCTGACTTTGGGGGCAGCGCCTGTTGGAGTGTCCTGTGCTCCCTCCCAAAGCAAACTGGGCTCTGCAGAGAACAGAAGTGGGAGCAAAGCAGCAAGCTGGCTTCTCACTCCTCCCAAATCTACCCCTGGGGGTGGGGGGCGGGGGGCTAAGAAGAGGAATGAGAAGCCTTTGAGGGGAATTAACACAGCAGCTGTTCTCTGGTCCCTGTCTCCCAGTCTCAAATCCCAGTTGTCCAAATTCAGCCCATTGTATTCTTTCTCCCTTCCTCATCTCTCAGCTGCTTATAGTGTAGAATCACTTAGTGCCTCTAACCTCTGAAATGAAGGAGAATGAAGTGAAAATGAGTGATGTGAGGGTCCAGCTTCCAGTGAGCAGAGTTTACTGAAGGAAGCAGAAAGTAAGTGGTCTCAAGTTCAAATCTCCATCAAATTTTGGGGTTCCTCAGGTTGTATAAACAGGCCTATCGAGAGATTCATTCTTACTTTGGAATGGGTCTAATAATAGTTGTCTAATTATGTCCTTCTCTGCAAGGAATCAGTTTTCTCAATAAAAATTCAAAGGAATCAGAATCAGTTTTCAGGGAGTAAAATAAAGATTCAAATTCTACATCTAAATATTATATAAAATCCAAGCAAGACATAAATTAGAGAAACCAAATGTTGATGTCAATGTAGTCATTAAAATAAGTAGTTAAAACAAATTAGTAATTAAAACAAAAATTGAAAAAACCTGACATAAGCATAACAACAGAATGCTTTTTTTTCAATTGATTTATTTTCCCTTTCAAGTATTTTCAGGAACTGTCTACAGCTCTCATGTATTCCTTGTTGGAGGAAGGCTAATCTCTTTGAAACACGAGGCTGAGTTTCCTAAATTCTGATTAAAATTACTGAATAAATGGCATTGAAACAGCAGCTATAGGAATCACCACACTAGAAAATAATACATGACATTTTACTACCCAAGATTTAAGAGTTTTCACAGGTCACTGCTCACTTCCTGACCTTTTCAATATATATAGTCAATGGAAGTATTGTGTTGTATTCTTTTGTTTATTTAATATATCATAAATGTATCATTGCATAGCCGCCTCCTTAGCTATTATTTTCATAGCCACATCTTATTCCCTCTATTTTCTTTACCTGCCTCATTTTCTAAGTTTCAAGTATTTTCATTACTGTAAAATTTGTACTTTTTAGATTATTTACTTCTGAAAAATTTCCTGGAACAAAAAAAATGCATGAATATTTTTATTGCTCTTAAAATGTATCATAAGTCGCTTTCCAACCCCCCTGCACAGTTTAAATGATATAATGAATGACCATATGAATCTTAACTACTTCTTGTCATTATCAATAAAAAGGGCATATGAAATAGGAGTGTCACAGATCAATACAGTCATTTATTCTGAACTGGCCTATTGAATCAATAGCATTACAAATGCAGGTCCTGCCAGAGTTCTGTTTGAGAAAGAAAAATAAAATCCTAAGCTTGGTAAGCAACTGAACAGACCTCCTCTTGGACAAGGAAAGAGACTCCAGAGAAATCTTAGAACTGAGTTCCTGGCCCTCAGGGGATGGGAGATCAGGCATGCCTCAGGACACCCCTCCTCCTCTGTCCACCCCCAGCAGGCTGTCCTCCCTAAGGGCTAAACAGAACCAGCCTTTTTCAAAAACTTGTTCCACTGCTTGACTTCAATAACCACCTAATTCAGCTCCTCCCTTCTTGCAGTTTCAGTGCTAAACTGACCAGCATTCCTCCCTGCTGAGGGGTCACTGACCATGCCATGGTTTGGGCTGGTCCACTGAGGAAGCACAGTGTTTTCCTGTCCCCTGCTTCACCCTTGCATGTAGAGCCCCAAACTCCACCCTCATATCCCACTGACACCACCATTTTCTGAATGTGTACAGCTCTCCTTACATAATTACTCATAACTCCTTGTTAAATCTGTATAGTTGCTACCCTGCTCAGCACAAACTCCTGGTCCTGGTTCCCTTCCCTCAAGGTGTACACTCTCAGCTCCTGCCCTCGGCTTTGCAGCCTGTCAGGACGGCCACTCTGAAGGCTGCGGCCCTTTATGAGGAATACGGCACATCACTCTTCACTTTTTACCTTCTTGTTTTCCTCATTTAAGAAAGGCAGGGTTTGAATCACAGAAGCTCCAATGGCTATTCAAGCTTTAAAATATTAAGCACAGGTGAGACACTTCATCCTGAGAATTTTTTTATCTATTTTTTCTTAGGAGTATTGGAGAGATGGTGTTAAATATTCACAAAAATCATAGCCCCTCTGAAATCTGTTTAATCAAATTTAGTAACATGTATTAAGACCCTTTTAAATGCAGTTCCCCTGGAAAGGAAGGAAGAAGAGCCTGGTGGGTGGGGAGAGGGAGGGAGAGAGGAGGAGGGAGAGAGAGGAGAGGGGAGGGAGAGAGAGGAGAGGGGAGGTAGAGAGAGGAGAAGGGAGGGAGAGAGAGGAGAGGGAGGGAGAGAGCAGAGAGGGGAGGGAGAGAGAGGAGAAGGGAGAGAGAGAGAGAGGAGAGGGGAGGGAGAGAGAGAGAGGAGAGGGGAGGGAGAGAGAGGAGGAAGGGAGGAGGGA
>NW_003852448.1:4679505-4687936 GCF_000181295.1 Otolemur garnettii
TTTTGCTGTTTTTAGCTGGGGCTGGGTTTGAACCCGCCACCTCCAGCATATAGGGCTAGTGCCCTACTCCTTTGAGCCACAGGCACTACCCTGGGCTCATTTTTTAATGGAAAACCAAGATATGGAACATAATAAAGGTCTTTTAATAGCATTTAATTTGTTGAAAAGATTTTTATAAGTAACATAACATCAAATTTGACATTTAAGTTATTATTAAAAGATAATGTTCTGGAATTCCTGGGATATCAGACATGTTATCCATGTGAAAGTTTAGGTTAGATTTTTAATTTGCTTTTGGAAATCTGAGTGTGCTTCTTGCTGTAATTACCAGCTTTTGATGACTCTGCCTCACTCTGGGATGCAGCCTAGACCCAACTTCTTTCACAGGTCGGGAGCTCGACACCGGGGCAGCACGGCTGCTGCACCTGCACTCACAGGCTGCCACACCCTGCAGCGTGTCCGGACCGTGGCCCTCCACACTTGGTCATCATCCCAGTGTCCGTCCTGCTTAGAACACACCACTCATACTGCCCAGGCCCTGAGCCCTGCGGAGCCCCCCCCACCCCCCAGTCTAGTCTAACACTCTGGCATCCACACCTGGCTTGTGCCCACATTCCAGCATGTCACATGCAATCTCTGATTTGGTCCTTATGATACAGGGTTCCCCTGTTCCAGGATGGACAATGAGACCCTGTATTGCTTACCGTGCTCTTGAGAGGTAAGACTGGAATGTGGAGAGCTTGAATAACTGTCTGAGGTCCTGTCACTACAGAGCAGGGAGCAATCCCGACATGGGAGGTGGATCAAAGCTCAGGGCCATACTCTAGCACTGCACTGCCCTTCCCAACCTCTCACTCATGAGGATGCTTCTAGAAAACCGCTCACCTCTACTGTTATCCTTTAAAAGTCGTTCACAACATACACAGCAAAGGGGCACCCACTGTGTAGGACGGAGTTAAACCCAAGGTAGGACTTTCTCAGAGGAGCTCGGTGCTGAGTGGCAGGCCTGAGCCAAGCAGGGCTCTCAGAGCTGGTGTGCTTGTGCTTTAGGGCCAACCACACACAGAGCATTCTCCATAAAACTCTAAAGCAATACATCAAAAATTAAAAAAAAAAAAAAAAGAAAAAGGGACCAAGACATTTTGATAAATATTTCCTAAAAATCAATTCTTAGATACCATCTAATATGATCTGCTATCAGATAATAAGGATCTGAAAATATGGCACTATCAAAAACAATCAAAAGAATGTAAAAAAAAAGAAATGGGTGGACATAATGTAATCATCAGAGAATGTAAAACGTATGTGTCTACCCACACGTGAATTCAGGATTTAAAGTGTCTGGGGTATTCCGAAACGTTTCTTGGTTTTCAGCATTTGGAAGCAGGATAAAGGGTCAAATTAGAACTTGTAGTCAAAAGCAGCTGTTTGGGGAGGCAGGGTGAGACATGTCCCTGAAGTGTAGCACTTAGCACAGATCCTACATTTGCATAATTGTCAGTGATCTGAGACACGTTTCTGCTGGCTGACACCGTATTTACTGGTTTATATGCTGCTCAATCCATCTGTGCTGGGAAAGAGTCAATCACAGGAGGCCGAAGAGCCAGGACGAGGCTGCAGACAGATAGGCCTGGGACCTCAGACTGACAGTGTAGGGAAGGGTCTGTTTTCACTGCCTGGGGAACAAGAGGTCAAGGCAAGGTTGAAGGGAATATTTCAAAGAGGTAAAGGTCAAGGTTGAAGGGACTATTTCAAAATTCTCCTGACCACAGAATTGGGGACCTCTCTCCTACTTCTCTCTTTAACACTTGTTACAGGGTGTTTTATAGAGCAACCTAAAATTTACAGTTGGCCCCGGGTTGCTTTTGTAATTCAAATGACCTCAAAGTTTTGGGAACTGAAATGAGAAGAGTGTCCTAGTTTGTCATCTGCAAGGCAAGAGAACAGAATTCAGAAGAGAGACTGCCCCATCCCCTTGGTCCCCATCCATGTCCTTGCCCACCCCTCCTGCCACAGACGATCCTGGCTTCACTTTCTCAGTGCTCGCTCATGAAATCACAAAGAGTACACCGATACTCCACTGCCCAATCTCACAGAAGACCAACGCCCTAGGCTGGCAGAAGAAATTAGCTTTAATTTGGAGATGGGGCAGCTGAAGCAAAATCATTTTCAACGACTAGCTGGCCCAGTGGAAATTAAATCTAGAGCTTCTGTGTTCTAAATTAGGATGCAGGCTTCTGAATGATGTATCTTCTGTTTTCTATAGTTTGAGGTCTGTTTATAAGAGCATTTAACTGCAGCCTTGAGAGAACAATAATGAATTTATCAGGCTGTACCCATTTGGTTCTCAATAAATGTTTATGAAATGAGTGTATAAATGACACTTTGAGGACAAAGAGATTGCATTAGATAGAGTAGTCCAACTGGTCTGTGAGATGAGGACTTTACCTACAGTGCTTTCTGAAGCACTGTATTATTTGGCTAAAACAGCTTCAGATAAAATATATGATTAGTTACAAGCCACTGGTTTTAGAAAGAGAAGGTGGTTCGTGTTTACGTATCTCACTGCCAAGTGCAGCTGAAGGAACAGCACACATTTCTACTAAACTGACATCCTCATCAGAAATACTGACAACACTGTGACATTTAAATGAATTTACCCTCTGCGACAATTTGATTGTTTCTCTTCTCGGTTAATATTAGAAAGCCCTTTCTACAACTTCAGTATTTTTAAGCGGGTTGAATATGATTTTCTTAAGGGAGTAGTTTTACCAAAGATGATTCTTTAATGCAAATATGCAGGTGTGCTTGTTTTCTCCCAGGTTTCACCTTGCAGAGTATCACTTAACGCAGTAAAGTGATCAATTTTGCACCATCCATAACCCAACGATGTGGACCAGCCTCGCACCCGCTGCCTACATAAAGGACAAGATTCATTTCATACTAAACCTCAGTAAACTTTCTTTTTTAAAGAAAAACTATTTTTACACTAAAAAGAAATGAAATAAAGGTATTTCAAGCCCCAGTTACATATGATGTAGGAGGAACAGACCGCAGAGCAACATTTCTGTGGGTCCAGGTAAACGAGGATCTGAAGACAGAACCATCCTCCCTCTTCCCCGCACAGGGATCCTGGGCCCCGTCCAAGGGCAGCACAGCCACCAGGGAGCTGCTGGGCTCTGCTAAGCTCATGCACCAACTCTGGGCTCAGGATCCTTATCTGTGAAACCAAGCACTGACTAATTTTTTCCTACAATCTCCTCTAATCCCAGATGACAGGACTCTGAGATTTCTGTTTCTGATGCACACCAGCAAGCCCTATCACAGTGGTTCTGACTTGGAATTTGCAGCCTGTTTCAAGTTTTGCTTTTTAGGCTTAGCCTCAGTTTCTTCCTTTGTTCCCCCAGTTACGTACCAGATAAGATAAGCACCAAAACCTTACAGAGATTTATTTCTTCTAATAGTGAGCATGGTGAATGAACAAAGATAATTCTCCTCTAATGGAGTTTTCAACTCCAGTCAAAGCTTGTAATACGTATCTTTTACTGTACATGATCCCAACATCTTAATGTCATTGTTTTTGGAAAACCATGTTTTCTCAGATTATAAAGCAGTGGCACTCCTGTATTCATGTTGATTCTGTATCTGTTAAAGCTTAAGCATCCCTTAATATCATTAAAGTATAGCCACAGTGCTTATACTTCCTGTGCATGTGGAGATGAGCTGGATTTTTTTCAACAAGACTGAGCAAGGTCTCCCTGAGTATTCTCTATGTATTACTGTAATTGTTCTCTGAATGTATAAAAGCCTTAGGACTTTATCTTTCAATTATATATGATACGTAACACTTGTTTGCAGCACCTGCGGAGACATTTCCCGGATGCTGAAGGAAACCGTGCTTTCATCTTATTAAATTAGGGTGGTTTCAGTTTCACATTATCTTTCATTGCTCAGCCTGTAGTATTACAAGTTTAATGCGTCTCCTCGGCTGTACTAAGAGTTGAAACCTAAAGTCATTTTCTGCTTTATTGACTTACAGGAGGAAAAAGTGAAATTATCCCGGTCATTAAAGAGAGTACTTACAATTTTTTTCCCTTCTATTAACACAGTAGAAATATTTGTCTCAACATTCCGCAGAATCACCGATCCTTTCTGTTCTCTGTAGATGAATTCCGTATCTACAGGAGGGAAAAAAGGTAAGAAACATGAAGCATCTAGGACTCACCGAGGCTTCAGACGAGCACTTATGTAACATGAATTCACTAGCCGGGGAAAGAGAAATTGCTTTTCATTGCAGGGCCCTTTGCAAATGGTGCTCTGTGCCCACACCCCCAGTGCACGGCAGGCTCGGGGGGTCTTTCTTTCTGAGCCTTCCTTCCTGCTCTACACACTGACACAAGAGTGCAGGCACACACATAAAACTGTTAGACCATTCTAGAACTTTCTTGGTCAGTATATAGAGAGGACATAGGGCAGATCAAGAAATGAGCTGCAATAGGGGTGAAAGACAATTGTTGATACCAGTTCCCTGCATCTGGCACTTTGGAGTACTCCTGCACAAGGCCCACACTGCCATGACAGAACAGCTCTCACGGGTCCGCACATTCCCTTTGCTGCTCTTGCTGGACTTGGCAGCTTCTCTGCCAGAAAGAGTATCTTTGAATCCGCATACTGTATCACCAATGACTTTGGTCTTTGTATCTAAATAACCAAAATTTCAATTATCTCTTAAGAAAAGAAAAATGTTTTTTGAGACAGAGTTGCACTGGGTAGAGTGGTGCCACAGCTCACAGCAAACTCAAACTTTTGGGCTTGAGCAATCCTCCTATCTCAGCCTCCTTAGTAGCTGGGACTAGAGATGCCCACCAGAACACCCAGGTAGTTTTTTTATTTTTAGCAGAGATGCACCTCATTCTTATTCAGGCTGGTCTCTAACTCCTGAGCTCAAGTGATCCACCCAACTCAGCCTCCTAGAGTGCTAGGATTACGGGCATGAGCCACTGTGCCTGGCTCCTTTAAGAAAATTAATAGAAACCATTGCACTAAATAGCTTGCACATGGACATGTATGCATGCATATTTCCTGTGAATGAAACGGTAAGCTTTCTGAAAGATAAAGATTGTTGGTGGAGAGGCAGAGCTCACATGGAGAGAGAAAACTTCTTTCTGGGGGAAGAGGCAAGATGGCTGACCAAAGCCAGCTTTCAGCAGAGGCTCCCTTCCAGAGGGAGAAGTAGTGGCCAGAAGCAACACAAAGAAGCAGAAGATCTGGAGCGGAGTTAAGACAGAGGACTGATGGGTTCGCATCACCCCTGCTGAGGCAAGCTGGCACTCCAAGGAAACAAACTTCAGGTAAAACCATCCCAAAGAGGACAAGATCAGAGGATCCTCTGTAGTGAACAGAGAACTTTTTGTTTCACCAAAGGCAAGAGAATGACTGAGGGCTGGGACTCCCTCCACAGAGAGATACCACTGCAAGCCCAGGCAGTCTCTTGGCTGGGACAAAAGTTGAAGTAATATTTTCCCTAACTTCCTGCACTCCCAATCCACCCTTCCCCCCTCTCCTGGCAGTCTGGAGGACTAGCCCCTGCAGAATCCAGAGTGTCTGGCAGATTTTTGCTAGGGTGGGGCATCTCATGGGCTGTGGGGCAGTTGTGCTGAAACTATAACTTTAATAGAGGTGAGGAGTCACAAGGGGAGAGAGACTTGCCCCATGTTGGAAAGAGCATTGCACAGACTGTGCCACAGACCACCAGGCGGCACCCCACCTGCTTCTGCTACCCACAGGGCAGCACCGCCTTCAAACTCCCTGGCTCCTGTGATCCACAGCCAGTGGCTGGAGTCTTCTCCCTCTGGCTTCCAGCCTGGCTCCTGCAACCTGCAGCCTGCTGCAGGCTCCACCCTCTGGCTCCCCACCAGGCTCCTGCAACCTTTGGCCAGCGAGTCCCCCTTGGGCTCCCTGACTGGCTCCTGCAACTTGTGCACAGCAATACCCTAGATGGGCAGCACCACCCCAGACAGTGGTGCAGCTCCACCCCAGACAGTGGCAGCACCACCCCAGACAGTGGCAGCACTACCCCAGACAGTGGCAGCACTACCCCAGACAGGGGTGCAGCTCCACAGTCCCTCACACTGGGGTCAAATTTGGGAGAGACACCTCCTCAATTCTGTGGAACACTGGGGGAACCTGACCAGACCTGCAGGGGTTCCAGAGGTGGAGTGTGGCCAAGGCAGAGGTGTGGTCTCTGAGGGACAGAACCATACTTTGCAACAGTACCTCCCAGCTGGGTATGGATGCAGGTAGAACACTCCCCAGTTTCCAGTGAACACCAGAAGGAGTCAGGCCTAAACTCCTACCTGCAGGTCACACAGTGAGACACCTGGTTGGGGAGGCATTGTCCCCTTTTTGACTTAGGTGCAAATCCCTAATGTACTTAAGTATTAGAGAGAGCTGGGCTGCAGCCCTGTGGGGTAACCAGTGACTGGGGGTGATGGTGATGCAAAGTGGGAAAAGAGGCAGCAGCCCCCCTGGAATAATTCTTTTGCTGGGCAGGCCTTTCTGACTTCATGGACCTATAGAGCGAGTCACACTTGAACTGCCAGGAGACCCCTGCTGTCCAGTTGCTGGAGACCTTTTGAACTCTCCCGCTTGATCTATGTTTGTGCTGACTGGGACAATGGGTTTGGAACTCTTGATCTGGACCAATCACCCAGGGACTCTCCAAGGTTATACCCTGGTTGTGTTGTGGAGGCAGGATCTGATTCTTCTCTCCCAGTTATTGCCAGTGGGGGCGGAAGTGGGGGGCGCAGGGTGTCTTAATTGCTTGTATTCCTCCATAGCTAAGATTTCAACCCAAATTCACTGATTCACTAGGATTGGTCAGAGTCTAGCTAAATACAAGACAGATCCACCTAGCCCCACCAAGCAGGTCCCCAGAGTCTCAGGCTGTAGTACTGAGTGGGACTTTGGTAAAGCAGTGGAGGAAAAGCCGCAGTCACTAGTCCCAGCACTCTGGTAAAGGGCTGGTTAATTACATCTCCAGCTGACCTCAATTTAATTACATGTTACCAGACTCACTGAACAAATGGTGAAAAATAACCATGGGGCAGAATCAGTGGAAAAACATGGCCAACATAAGTAACCAGAGTAGATCAGCTTCCCCAAGCTACAACAAAGGAGACACAACATAAGATCCCATTCATAAACAAATGGCTGAGATGTCAGAAACTGAGTTCAGAATTTGGATAGCAACTAAGATTAACAGAATTGAAGTAAAATTGGAATTAGAAGTTCAATTCAAAAGTTGTGTCAAGAATTCAATGAAATCAAAGATAAAATAACCAAAGATTTTGACACATTGAGGGCAGAATTTGCAGCCCTCAAAGACCTGAGGAATACAGTAGAAGCCCTCAGTAATAGGATGGAGCAGGCAGAAGAAAGGATCTCAGACACTGAAGACAAAGCCTTTGAACACTCCCAAATGCTCAAAGATGAAGAGAAATGGAGAGCAAAGATGGATCATTCCCTGAGAGAGTTGTGGGACCACTCCAAAAAAGCAAACATTCGCCTTATTGGAATTCCTGGAGGTGATGAGAATGATCTGAAAGGCACAGATGCTCTACTCCAAGAGATTTTAGAGGAAAACTTTCCAAACATGGCAAGAGATTCTGAAATTTAGATAGCAGCCAGTTTTAGAACCCCAGCACGATTCAAACCAAATAAAGCACCCCCTAGACACATGGTAATTAACTTTGCCAAAGTTAATACGAAAGAGAAAATCCTGCAAGCAGCCAGACGTAAGAAAATCATAACTTACAAGGGGAAGAACATTAGAATGACTGCAGATCTTTCTGCTGAAATGTTTCAAGCCAGAAGAGGATGGTCATCAACTTTCAATTTCCTAAAACAAAACAACTTTCAGCCCAGGATCTTGTATCCAGCTAAACTGAGTTTTATTTATGATGGAGAAGTCAAATACTTTAATGACATTCACATGTTGAAGAAATCTGCCATCAGTAAACCAGCTGTTCAGGATATTCTCAGAGGAAAAGCTGCAATCATCAGTCCCAGCACTCTGGTAAAGGGCTCTATAATGACCAGCACAATGTTTTACCACCAAAATAAACTCACTCAGAAATTATTGATTAAAACCCAACTTTCCATATATCAATGGACAAGAGACATGAATAGACCCTTCTCTAAAGAAGACAGATGAATGGCAAAAAAACATATGAAAAAATGATCATCATCCCTAATTATTAGAGAAGTGCAAATCAAAACCACCAGGAGATATCATCTAACCCCAGTGAGAATGGCCCACATCACAAAATCTCAAAACTGCAGATGCTGGCCTGGATGTGGAGAGAAGGGAACACTTTTTTTTTTTTTTTTTTGAGACAGAGCCTCAAGCTGTCCCCGAGGGTAGAGTGCC
>NW_003852448.1:4688025-4690099 GCF_000181295.1 Otolemur garnettii
CCACCACAACGCCCGGCTATTTTTTGGTTGCAGCCGTCATTGTTGTTTGGCGGGTCCGGGCTGGGGATTCGAACCCACCACCTTTGGTGTACATGGCTGGCGCCTTAGCCGGTTGAGCCACAGGCACCGAGCCGAGAAGGGAACACTTTACACTGCTGGTGGGACTGCTAACTAATACAACCTTTTTGGAAGGAAGTAGGGAGAACCCTCATAGAACTCAAGCTAGACCTCCCGTTTGATCCTGCCTTTACTGGGCATCTACCCAGAAGGAAAAAAAAAATCCTTTTATCATAAGGACACTTGCACTAGACAGTTTATTGCAGCTCAATTTACAATTGCCAAAATGTGGAAACAGCCTAAATGCCCACCAACCCAGGAACGGATTAACAAGCTGTGGTGTATATGTATACCATCGAATACTATTCGGCCATTAAAAAAATGGAGACTTTACAGCCTTTGTATTAACATAGATGGAAATGGAACACATTATTCTTAGTAAAGCATCACAAGAATGGAGAAGCATGAATCCTATGTACTCAATTTTGATATGAGGACAATTAATGACAAGGGGAGGGGGTGATCAGAGAGAGGAAGAAGGAGGGAGGAGTGGGGAAGGGATTAGCACATAGAGGGAAGGAGGGAGGGGGGTGGGGTCTTGGTGTGTGCCACACCTTTGGGGGCAAGACATGATTATAAGAGGGACTTTAACTAACAAATGCAATCAGTGAAACCTGGTTTCTTGTACCCTCAATGAATCCTCAACAATAAATTAAAAAAAAAATACCCAACTTCTACATAGGCAAAAGGATTAAAAATGTCCACTGGTCCTTCAAAAAATGTGACACCCCAAATACTACCAGGCTTATCAATACTCTCAATTAACATGAATGGCTTAAATTGTCTGCTAAAGAGGCACAGGTTGGCTGACTAGATACAAAAACTCAGGCCAGGTATCTGCTACATACAAGAATCTCATCTTATCTTAAAGGATAAGTATAGATTCAGGGTGAAGGGATGGACATCTATAATCCAGGCAAGTGGAAAACACAAAAAAGCAGGGGTTGCAATTTTATTTGCTGATACATTAGGCTTTAAACCAACAACAGTAAGGAAAGACAATGATGGTCACTTCAAGTTTGTTAAAGGAAACACTCAACATGATGAGATATCAATTACTAACATCTATGTGCCAAACCAAAATGCTACTTAATTTATAAACAGGACCCTAACAAGACATGAACAATTTGATATCTCCCAGCAGCATAATAGTTGGAGATTTTAACACCCCTTTGGCAGTGTTGGATAGATCCTCTAAGAAGAAACTCAGCAAAGAAATTTTGGACTTAAACTTCACCATACAACAATTGAATTTAATAGACATCTACAGAACATTTCATCCTAAGAAAAGTGAATACACATTCTTCTCATCAGCCCATGGAACATCCTCCAAATTGATCACATCTTAGGTCACAAGGCTAATAACCTCAGCAAATTCAAAAGAATAGAAATTATTCCTTATATTTTCTCAGATCATCACAGAATAAAAGTTGAACTCACCAATAACAGGACTCTGCATACTCGTACAAAGACATGGAAACTAACCATACGCTGAAAGATAGCTGCATCAAAGAAGATCAAGAAGGAAATTACCAAGTTTTTAGAATAGAGGAATAATTAAGACACAAATTATCAGAACCTCCGGGATATTGCAAAGGCAGCCCTAACAGGGAAATTTATAGTGCTCCAAGCCTTCCTTAAGAGAATGAAAAGAGGAAGTCAACAACTTAACAGGATATCTCAAGGAACTGGAAAAGGAAGACTTCAACTCCAAACCCAGCAGAAGAAAAGAAATAACCAAAATCAGAGCTGAATTAAATGAAGTTAAAAACAAAAGAATTATTCAAAAGATCAATGAATCAAAAACTTGGTTCCTTAAAAAGTTTAACATTGATAAACCTTAGGCTAGCCTAACCAGAAATAGAAAATTAAAATTCCTAATTTCCTCAATCAAAAATGACAAAGGCAAAATAACAATAGACACCTCAGAAATTAAAAAAATTCTTTTTTTTTTTTT